>NC_081423.1:40940508-41001484 GCF_949786415.1 Peromyscus eremicus | reverse complement strand
TGGTAATCTTGGTCTTTATCAGTTCAGATACTCTCATTTCACAGAACGTTGGCCCAGAACGTTGACATGACTTATCGGTGTTTGCAGCTGGTGGGCTCCAGACCTGGGACTTGAGTCCTGGCCTTTGAATGGCAAAGATCCCCCTTGGATACTACCCGACTTCCTGCTTTGGATATCTCCCGTCCCGGGTTTGTGTGTTTGCATGTTTGTGAGAGGCCTGGGTGGAGAGAAAGAAGGCTGTATACGGGAATGATCAAGCTTGTGACTTCATCGCCCTGGTGTGGAGATGTCAGGATCTGAATCTCACCTTTTTTTTTTTTTTTTTTTTTTTTGGTTTTTCGAGACAGGGTTTCTCTGTGTAGCTTTGCGCCTTTCCTGGGACTCACTTGGTAGTCCAGGCTGGCCTCGAACTCACAGAGATCCGCCTGGCTCTGCCTCCCGAGTGCTGGGATTAAAGGCGTGCGCCACCACCGCCCGGCCTTGAATCTCACCTTTACTGCTGGGATTTTTTAAATTTTGTAACCTTGGCCTTTATAGATTCAGTTTCTGCTTTGGGTTCCAGTGGTCTGGTCTGTAAAGTGGGTGTGAACACGTCCCCATCTTTTAAGTGTACCGTAACGTTTAAGGATTATCTGTGTAACGACAGGTGGGTTGATGCCTGGCCCACAGCCAGCAGCCCACAGAGACCAGGTTCATTCAGTTGAACAAAGATGGCAGCCTGAGGCTGGGAGTGTAGCTAAGTGGTGAGTCCATGCTTAGTATGCATAACATCCTCAGCAAGATACACACACACACACACACACACACACACACACACACACACACACAGAGTACACCACACACAATACACCACACCACACACACACATACACCATACCACACACACACATCATACACCACACACACACACACCACACCACACACATACATACACCATACCCCCCACATCATACACCACATATACTACACCACACACACACACACATACACACACACAGAGTACACCACACCACACACACACACATACATACACACATACATACCAACACACACACACACACACACATACATACACACATACATACCAACACACACATACACACACACACACACACACACACACACACACACACACACACACGAACTTCCTGGAGACTGATCCCAGGCCCTCATACTTTCAAGAAATGCACTTTACAGTTGGGCGGCAGTGGCACACACCTTTAATCCCAGCACTTGGGAGGCAGAGCCAGGTGAATCTCCGTGAGTTCAAGGCCAGCATGGTCTACAGAGCGAGATCTAGGACAGGCACCAAAACTATACAGAGAAACCCTGTCTCAAAAATAAATAAATAAATAAAAAATAAAAAAAGGAATGCATTTTACCACATGAATCATCTCCACATGTCAATTTTTTTTCTGCTTTCACTTTAGACTGACAGTGGCCCATTTTTTGCCTGCCCAGTCATTAACTTGTGCTACAAACCTGCAGGAAGGGCACCGGGTCATATGTGACTGTAGGTGAAGTGGCGGGGAGAGCAGAGCCAGACATGGGTACGGGCTGAGTGGGCAAAGGTATACTCACCTGCCTCTCCCTTGGGCCTTTGGACTTTGTGGGGCTCCTTTGGAAGTCACCCCAATGATTTAGATACAGATGCCAAGTCCACTAATCTGTAATCAAGATGAGCAGAGCCCATTGGGGTTTGGGCCTGGAGTTGAGGACATGGAGATGATGTGACCCTCTCCCTGACTGCTGCCCAGGTCCCAGGTCCCTCTCTGTTCCTCTTTACCTTACTGGCTGCAGGACCCCGTGGGCTAGCTCCATGTGCTTGCAGTCAGCACACAGGAAGCAAAGCCAGGCCCCACTGTTCTACAGTGAGGACCTGACCTAGAGTGTCCTGCATCTGAATTCTAACTCAAAGTCTGAATTGTGTGTGTTGGAGCCTCAGAACTTCCGTGTATAGAACTCCGTTCTTTTCTGAGATTAGAGCTGATCAGCGGGTGTGCATGCACTTAGTGATGGATTATAACCTGGAATTGTAACCCAAATAAACCCTTTCTCTCCTAAATCATTTTTGTCACAGCGATAGAAACGAAAATCAGACATCATCCAAAAGTATTTTTTTCAGGAAAAAGCCACCCTAAATTTTATACCAAATTTTATCATTATTTTACATTTATCTATTCTCTCTCTATCCCCTGTTGTGTGTGTGTGTGTGTGTGTGTGTGTGTGTGTGTGTGTGTATGAACGTGTGCCGTAGTGCACATGTGGAAGCCAGAGGACACCCTGCAAGAGTCAGTTCTCTCCTTCTACCACGTTGGTCCTGAGGCTCTAACTCAGGTCATCAGGCTTGGTGGCAGGCACCTTTACCCACTGGACAAACCTATTGGCTCCATCATCATCATCACCATCATCATCATCATCATCATCACCATCACCATCATCACCATCATCATCATCATCATCAATTTTTTTTGAGACAGGCTCTTACATAAATCAGCTGGTCTCATACTCACTATGCAGCCAAGGATGACCTTGAGTTTCTGATCCTCCTGCCTCTTTGGAATCCCCTGCTGGAGTTACACCTGGTTGCATTCTAGATAAACACTCTGCCAAGAGGGCTGTATCCCCAGCTTCTGTGGGATTTCAAAAGTCAATATAGACTTGAAAAAGAACAAAATTGGTGATCTCAAATTTCTTTCTTTCTTTTTTTCTTTTTTGGTTTTTCACTGTGTAGCCCTGGCTGTCCTAGAACTCACTTTGTAGACCAGGCTGGCCTCAAACTCACAGAGATCCACCTACCTCTGCCTCCTAAGTGCTGGGATTAAAGACATGCACTACCACTGCCCTGCGATTTCAAATTTCTTAATTCTGAAATCCTACAAAGCCACAGTGACTGGCATGTGTCCGTCTCTTTTACTGTTGTGGCAGAAGACCCGATCAGAAGCAACTTCAGGGAGAAAGGCGTTCTTTTCATTTAAAGTTTGAGGCGATGCCTTCATCATGGTGGGAAGGCATGGCGCAGAAGTAGGAGGCTTCTGGTCACATGCTACCCACCGTCAGGAAGCAGGGACTGGACAGGAAGCAAGGCCAGACTGTAAAGGCTGTAAGGTCTGTGCCCAGTGACTCACTTCCTCTGGTGTCCCACTCCCTACAGCCCTCCCCAAGTGCATGGGCCCATGACACACACACAGCACAATGTGTTCTGCTCTTTCTCCTGGGGAGACGTCTGGCAACCCAGCTGGGAGAGTCCACAGTGGGTAGTGGGCACAGGATGGACTACGGGCTTGGGGCCATGCGGGGGGAGCCCATCCTGTTGCTCCTTGCTGAAGCTGAGTCCTTGGCCTCAAAAGGCAGGTAAGTATGGTGAGACTGGAAAAGGAGTGAGGGGTCTGGCACCTGAGGCACAACCCTGGATAACGGGGTCGGGGGACAGAGAAGGGCACAGCTCCCAGGGGCCCGTGGTCTGAAGGCGCTGCCTACTCTGGTACCCTACATTCTTATCCTCATCCCTGTCGTCACTGTGCTGGGGACTGGAGAGGCAGACAGGTTCCTATCATCAGTGCTAATGGACCAGCAAGGTTAAATCGAGGTCTTCGGTGGTGGCAGTGTGGAGGGGAGTTGGTTGTGAAGCAGCCTCCCTCTCAGGGCGAGGTGCTTGGGCATCATTTGGTCCACTGCACAAATAAGGAAACTGAGTCCCAGGGAGGAGTTTCTCAGGGGCCAAGTCCTGTTGTCCTGACCCCAAAGTTTGCATTCTTGACCTTTCTTTCTTGGAGATGGGGATTTTTTTCTTCTCACATGGACATTGTCTTGATATTACCAGAAAGAGGGAAATGGGACCGACACCATTAAGCGCAGACTGTTCTCAACACACCTATACCGTCGTGTGATGTATCCCTGTGTAACATAGTACACAGATACATGCAATGAAACTTAAAATAACTTCATTTTTTTTTTGTTTTACCTGAGATAGGGTCTCTCTCTTTAATGTAGAGTGAGCTGGCTGTTCTGGAATTCTCTGTGTAGACCAGGCTGGCCTGGAACTCACAGAACTATGACTGCCTCTTCCTCCCAGGTGCTAGGGTCTACAGTGTGCACCGCCATGCTTGGCCTAGGATTTATTTTAAAAGTTTGCAAGTAGGTGTGTGCCTGAGGAAGCCTGACTCATCTGATTCCCAGGAGCTGGAGCTACAGATAATTGTGAACCATCCAGCATGGATGCTGGGAACTGAACTGGGGTCCTTTCTAAGAGAATCAGCTTCTCTTAACCTCTGAGACATCCCACTAACCCTAATTTATATTTTATTTTTAATTATGTGTATGGGTGTATGGGTATGTGTCTGTGAAGATATGAGTGCAGTACCCAGAGAGACCAGTAGAGGGAGCTGGAGTCCCCAGAGTTGGAGTTAGAAGCAGTTGTGAACTGGCTGATACAAGTGCTGGGAAACATCTGAGAAACATTGGTTTGGGTCCTCTGCAAGCACAGTAGGTGTTCTCAGCCATCACTCCAGTGTGCCCCTCTCCTTTCAAACAAACAAACAAACAAACAAACAAATGACTTTGCATGTGCTTTGGGGATATGGTACCCCTCCCTCCAGCTACAAGCTGAAAATTTGGCAACAACTTGGGATAACTTCTTGCCAGATGGAAACACAGACATCTCCACTTCCTGGGAGTTTATTTGTGCCACAGCAAAGGAGAATTTCCTCCCCTTTTCTATGGTTTTCCTGAGCAGGTCCTGAGCAGGTGTGGAGCTGGTGACATCGGGCAGGGAAGCTGTTTTCACAGAACAGCTGCCCCTGTCTGCGCTCCTGAGAGATGGATATAGGTCACTGTGGAAGGACATGTGAGGAACAGACTTCAACCTGATCCCAGGATGGGCCCTCTCCCTGCTCACTGTGTCGGAAGCCTGAAGGAGGTTGGACGGCCATCTTTCAGAGAGATGCTGAAGCCAGTTGGGAGACAAACTCCTGAGGTGTGTGTCTCCATTCGAGGACTCTGAAGCCGTGTGGCTTCGAATCTAATGCTAAGACTGAGAGCAAGACCATCCATTGTACACAGATGTAATCATAATCCGTAAGAGAGCCTTTCAGCTCTCATTTCTAGGGTCCCTGGTGGTCCCTGAATGGGTGGGAGCTTATAGTGGGGCAAAGCCTCTCACCTTCTGACCAAGAAACTCAGATAATGTGAAGAGTGCTGGGGTCCCACGGTTCCTTTCAAGGGACCAGTGATCTAAATATCTCCCTTGAGGCTCCACTTAAAGGTCCCACCACCTCTCAATAGGGTCTCCCTGGGACCGTGCCTTACCAACACAGGGCTTTTGGGACCACTTTTCCAAACCACAGCAGGCCGCCGCGGGCGTTCCTTTCCCTGCTGTGATATATTTAATTCACCATTCACTAAGTACTGCCTGTGTTCTGGGCCCAGCGGCAGATGCTCAGCGCTGAGTCTCAAAGCCATACTCGGAGTAAGAGGTTCTGTGAGAGCCTCGCTCCAAGGAGCCTGTGTCCCTGGTCTGCTTTGCTGTCACTGGGGAGGGGCCTTGGAATTCTCTCGGCGATTGCGGTGGGTTTTCATTGCACATGTAATTCGGAGGTGAAGTCAGTGTAATCAGATCCCGCCGAGAGGGACCTGCCTTAGCATGTCTGGAGGCTGGGAGTGTGGGTGAGGCTGAGAGAAGAGGCAGGACTGTGTGCGCGTGTGTGTGAGCGCACAGGCGTGTGCTCACTGGCCATGCAAGGGTATCATGTAATTCAATGACACAGTCTCTGTTTCCAGAAATGGATTCCAGGCCACGGCATCCACATCCAGAAGTGATCCTGGTACTTGTCCTCAGATTAAGTGAAACTGGCAAATGGCAGGGAGAATTGAATAAAGATGGCGGGTGGGGTTCGCCTTTCTCTTTCCAGATGTTGGCAGCATCTTGTAAGCACTTCGAGGAGGAGAGTGATGGTTCCCTTCTGCCTCCTCAGGGCTGAGGCTATGTTCAGCAACCCACAAGTCCAGGAGAGCGTCCTGGGTATCATGGCCACTTGCTCTTAGCTTTAGATGTGAACAGACCTTCAGTGTGCTTCTGCCTGCTGCTGCTGCGCTCTCTCTCTCTCTCTCTCTCTCTCTCTCTCTTGTGTGTGTGTGTGTGTGTGTGGGACAATTTTCTCTGTGCAGCCCTGGCTGTCTTGTAGACCAGGCTGGCCTAGAACTCAGAGATCCGCCAGCCTCTGCCTCCCGAGTGCTGGGATTAAAGGCGTGTGCCACCACCGCCCGGTCTGCTGCTTTCTTTTTAAAGATGATTTTATTTTTATTTATGCGTGTGCATGTGTGTCTATAGGTGTTTGAGTACTCCTGGGATGCTAGAAAAGGACACTAGATCCCTCGGAACTGGAGCTACAAGCAGTTGTGAGTCACCAAACGTGGGTGGTGGTTCTCTGCAGGAGCAGTAAGGGCTCTTAACCACGGAGCCATCTCTCAGCCCCTCTGATTCTTTTGGCCATGTATTTGAAATTAAAGATATAGCAAAACAACACACAAACAAGCTGGTTGTGATGGCTCACACCTGTAATTCCAGCAGCCGGGACCTGAGGCAGCAGAGGTAGCATGAGTTTGGGGCTAGCCTGGGATACAGAGTATGACCCTGTCTCAAAAAAGACTAAAGCTTGAGGCCAGAGAGATGGCTCAGTGGGTCAGAGCACTGGTGATACAGGCCTGACAATCTGAGTTTGATCCTCAGAACTCACAGGGGAAGGAGAGACCCGCCTCCCGGAAGCCCCTGACACATGCCCTAGACTAGAGCACGCCCTGGCAAGTACATGCTCACCTTCACACACAAATGTCACATGACACACACAACTAAATAAATAAATAAAATGTTAAAAAAAAAACCCACAACAACAAGCCCACAACCTACCCCATCAAAAAACAAAGCAAAAACTGGGACAGGGAATGCTCGCCTTTAACCCCAGCACTCAGGAGGCAGAGGTGGGTGGACCTCTGAGTTCGAGGCCAGCTGGTCTACAGAAGGAGTTCCAGGACAGCCAGGGCTACACAGTAAGACCCTGACTCAAGATAAGTATATAAGTAAGTAAATAAATAAATAATGTTGAAAAACAAAACAACCCCCCAAACCTTAAAAATCAAACAAAAACAAAAACCAAGAACGAATCTGGCAGCTGACCCTGTGTCTCCGGAGTAGTGTTGTTCTAGCTGTACAAAGCCCTGGGTTTCGTGTCTAACACTAGAGAAAAGTGTTGTTAAGAGGAAAGTATTGCTTCATCTTGTGCTCTGTGCTATTTTTCTGATATTTGGCTCCACACAAAGCAGGACAAAACAAATATCTACTTATCACAAATGGGGTCTCTAATGAGTCCCTCTGGTGTCCTTCTGTTAAGTCCAAACCACTTCTCTGCATATAGATTGTCCTACAGCATCCTTGCTGACATGCTGAGGTAGGGGCTAGCCATAGGGGGCCACCCCTGCTGCAGGCTATGAGCCACAGAAGGATGCTGTGGACTCAGGAGTCATGTGCCCAGAACTCATGAAAGGACCAGTGTAGGGGATGTGGTTTTGTTTGTTATTTTTGTTTTTGTTTTTTGAGACAGGGTTTCTCTGTGTAGCCCTGGGTGTCCTGGAACTTGCTCTGTATACAAGGCTGGCCTTGGACTCAGAGATCCATCTGCCTCTGCTGCCAGAGTGCTGGGATTAAAGGCATGCGCCACCACTGTCCAGCTGGAGATGTATTTTTGTTGAGGGCAGAGATGCCCCTTCAGTGAGAAAACAAGGAGTGTGCCCTATGGGCCTTCCAGGCCTGGGGCTTCTGCAGCTTTGACATGGTCTGGCCGACATCCAAGACTCGGGAGCAAAGGAATCCAACCCTGCATTCTTCTGACCTAACATCCACTGGATGTTTATTTGCCCCTGGAAGAGGTTATCTCATTTGACAGGCAGACTCAGCACCAGGCCTCCATGGGTGAATCCTGGCTGGGGTGGGCTGAGAAAAGTTATGAGTGTGTATGTGTCCACATGTGCGTGTGGGAATACAGATGGTGTGCAAGGTTTGGAGGGAGGATTCTTGGCATCCGAGGCCACAGTCTCCTTGGTTTCAGGGATCTCTCTAGCCACACCCCGAGTGATGGGGGGGGCGGTGTACTTCCTGTGAAGAGACTGAGTACTGAAGAGACCTGCCCTTGCCTTTGCCGACTTGCACAGCCTTGTAACTTACTTCCCCGTTCTGAGCCTCGATTTTCTCATCTGGGACGAGCTCATCGGACAGTGGGCTCCTCCCAGTGTCCCTCACTGTCCTAGGGACATCCGGTTCTTTGCAGTCAGTGTCTTAAGAACGTGCACATTTCAGCCAGGCAGTGGTGGTGCAGGGCTTTAACTGAGAGAGCTGCCTGTTCTGTCCCCCCCGGTGCTGAAGCTAAAGGTTTGCGCTACTACTACTGTTTGTTGTTGTTGTTGTTCTGAGACAGAGTTTCTCTGTGTAGCTTTGGAGCCTGTCCTGGAACTCACTTTGTAGCCCAGGCTGGTCTCGAACTCACAGAGATCTGCCTGGCTCTGCCTCCTGAGTGCTGGGATTAAAGGCATTCACCACTGTTGTCTGGCCCTCTAGCATACTTCTATTTATGTCTGTCTATCTGTCTGTCTATCTATCTATCTATCTATCTATCTATCTATCTATCTATCTATCTTTGGACAGGGTCCCTCTATATAGTATAGTTCTGGCTGTTCTAGTACTTACTATGTAGACTAGACTGGCCCCTAACTCACAGAGATCTACCTGCCTCTGGCTTCTGAGGGCTGGGACTAAAGGAGTGCACTACCATGCCTATGCCTGGTTCTCCCTCTTAATTATTCATTTATTAATTTATTTTGAGACAGGGTTTCTCACTGAACCTGGAGCCCAGCGATTCAGGTCAAATGTCTGGCCAGCAAGCCCCCTTTCCCCCAAACCTCCCCCCACCCCCACCCCCACCCCGCTGCATCATCCAGTCTCTGCTTCTCAGTGATGGAATTATAGGTATGTATAGCTAGCTGTACTTGGCTTCTGGCTTCTGGAGATCCAAACTCAGGTCCTCATACTTGCTCAGCAAATACTTTACCCACTGAGCCATCCCCAACCCCTCACACACGTTTTAAAATACTTTAATAAATTAACTAATCAATCAATCAATTAATTATTGTGTGTGTGCATGCCTGTGTGTTCCTAGAGGCCAGAAGAGGGTGCTTTCTGAGACTGAGGATCAAAACACATCACATACACATATGAAAATATCAGAATGAAGCTCACTATAATGTGTGATTAATAATATGCACTAAGAAAACTTAAAACAGGGCCTGGAGAGATGGTTCAGAGGTTCATTGACTGCTCTTCCAGAGGTCCTGAGTTCAATTCCCAGCAACCACATGGTGGCTCACAACCATCTGTGATGAGATCTGGTGCCCTCTTCTGGCCTGTAGACATACATGCAGGCAGGACATTGTATACATAATAAATAAAAATAAATCTTAAAAAAAAAAAAGAAAGAAAGAAAGAAAACTTAAAACAATAGAACATGGTGGCTACCAAACCTGTGTTTCAGAAAAAAGAGGTCGGTAATTGTCAATCCAGCAGAGCCTTAGAACACGCACAGACCTGAGCTGATGGATCAGAGAAGGCTTTCTGCCTGGGGACACCCGAGGGGAAAGGGTGTCAGGGAACTGCAGTGGCAGAGTCCAGCATCCCCGCTTACACGGCACCTACCCGTGTACCCACGGCGTCAATCCTCAAGTGCTTTGGAGGAGAACCACCACAACCAGTGTCTATTGAGCGCCAGGCCTGGGACAGACACACTTTCTCATCTCAAGAGGAGAAAAGGAGACCCGAACACCTAGCAAGAAACAGAGCTGGGTTCATGGACAGGAGTGTGGGAGCTGAACTATCTATCCAGTCAGGGGCAAACAGGAAAACTGAAGGCAGGGTGGGGGGGAGCGTGGCCCCACAGCACAGGAATGTGGTAGCGGAGAGCAGAGCAGGGCACAGGTATGCAGGACTTCCAGTTTAGGGCTCCGTCATTCTCAGTGCCCCCACGGAGCTCTCTGCCATGGGCACGGTGTTCGGTGTTCCTTCCCCTTCCTGGTTGGCTCTGCCCATCACCTGTCTACCCTGGACCTGAAGAGCCAGCGTCTGTAGCAGGCACACCCAGCCACTCCTTTCTCAAAAGGTGGCTCTCAGAGAGTGGAGGGGCCTTTCTTGGTCACATTCTCCCATCTCCCCCTCTTCCAGCCCTAGGGAAGGCTCTGCTGTGTCCCAAACCCTTCCCTCTAGTGTAAGCCTCACCTGCGCCCTTGGCTGGAGGTGTGCAGATGCTATCTCGGGCATGAACTGACTCATCGGCCTGACATCTCACCCTGCTGGGCAGGAAAGTGGTCTGAGAGCCACAGTTTTCCTGGGGCAGGGACATACCACAGCTGTCCCAGGGCAGGGCTGCAGGAAGGCAAGGATCTCCACATCACGTTCCCTGGGGAGAGGTGCCTCCGTGCATGCGTGCTGTTGTGCGTGTGGGGTTAGGCACTCAATGCAGGGACTGTCACTAAATGTTGGGAGCACCTTCAGGGGAAGAAAAGTGATGCAGGGCTGTGTTGTTTTTTTTTTTGGGGGGGGGTCTTCAGGGGCAGCATTCAAAGGCTAGGGCAGGAGTGAGAGGTGGAGGCCCCCTTAACTCAACACCCTCTGGATGGCTATCTTCCCATGGCAGAGCAGAGATAAGAGAGATCTGTGAGACCCAACAGGATGCAGGAGTTCGTGTAAACATGGAGACCCCAGCCTAACTATGCTCATTTTCTCCGCCTAAGAAGTACTTGAATAGAAAAACAAAACAAAACAACCACTTTGGAAAACAACAACAAAAACAAGCTTTGAAGTCCTTGACACTATTTATTTACTTTTGAGACAAGGTCTCTTGTGTCCCAAGGTGGCCTCAAAGTCACTTTGTAGTGAAGGACGACCTCGAACTGTTGATCCTTCTGTCTCTGTCTCCCAAGTGCTGACATGGCAGGTGTATAGCATCATGCCATCACGGCCAGCTTATGTGGTTCTGAGAGTTGAACCCAGGGCCTCAGGCGTGAGGAGTACTCTACCAACGGAGACCTATTCCTTTGTCTTTGTTTAAATATCTGGCTTCTGCTTACTTGCTACCTCAACGGTCCTTCCGCCTTCTGTCACTCAACTTCCTCTTCTGCAATCCAGGACACTAAGGACCCCAAAGCTGTTCCGAGAGTTGACGTGAGGTAGAAACATGTCTTGGTAAATGTTAGTTTCCTTCCTGTTACATGGAGGGTGAAAGTGAACCAGCTACCCAAGGTCACCTGTCTGGCTGTAGGGTCATCTAGATCAGATGCGAGTGTCCCAGGTACCTGTGACAGGCCCCCGCACTGTGGTAACCCAGCGAGCAGCTGTTAGCTGGCCAGGTGTGATTATCACCTTCCTTCCAGATGAGGCTCCAATAATGCCATCTGGTGTTCAGGCTACACAGATGCGGAAGGAAGCTGTGAGCTGGGATTCCAGGAAGCCTGACTCCTAATCAGGACATGGTTTGGCAAGCTGCAGTATAGGGGGTGGGGTGGGGTGGGGTGGGGGGTCGGGGAGGAGGAGGAGGATCCCATTCCTGGCCTGTTTCTGAGAGCAAGATGGTATGGAACAGGGATGTTCCTTTGTTTGTGGTTTGCGTATGGGTGCTTTTTAGCCACAGAGATGGAGCTGACTCACCGGATACGTGTTGTGTGACTCACAAGACCTCAGCAGCTATGGCCTTTGCATGGAAATCCTTTCTCTTCACAGCCTTGGTGGGGAATTCAAGAGTGTCTGCTTAACACCAAGATATATGCTTAGGCCGGATGTAGGCTTGGGATCGAGTCCTACCTTCCTCCCAGCATCCCTCTCAGAACAAGTCAATGGGATTGCTCAGCATAAAACAAGAAAAACCCCTCACACTTGCACTGTATATCACAACAGACTCACAAGGCTTTTACCATTTTTTTTTCATTTTTCTTTATTAAGAAATTTTCTACTCACTCCATACACAACCCACAGATCCCACCTCCTCCCTCCTCCCACTTCCCAGCCCTCTCTCCCAAGCCACCCCACATCCTCACATCCCCCAAATCAAGGTCTCCCATGGGGAGTCAGCAGAGCCCGGCACACTGAGCCTAGGCAGGTCCAAGCCCCTTCCCACTGCACCAAGGCTGTGCAAGGTGTCACACTACAGGCATTGGATTCCAGAAGCCTGCCCATAGACCAGGGACAGATCCCAATCCCCCTGCCTGGATGCCCCCCAAATAGTTGGAGCCAAACAACTGTCTACCATATCCAGAGGGCCTAGTACAGTCCCATGGGGGCTCCACAGCCACCAGTCCACAGTTCATGGGCTTCCACTAGTGTGGCCGGTCATCTCTGCACGTCCTCGATGTCCCATGTCATCATACCCCCCCCTCCCCCCCCCCCCCCCCCCCGCAGATCTCTCCTCTCTCATCAGTTATCAGTTGGATTCCCGGAGCTCAGCCTGGTCCCTGGTCGTGCATCTCTGCATCTGCCTCCATCAGTCACTGGTCAAAGGCTCTCTTAGTCCAATCGGGAGTTGACGGGCTCTGTCTCAGGGAACAGTTGCAGTCTATGAAGGTGGGTGGGATTTGGCCTTACCATTTTATTTTTAAAGTATTATTTAAAGGGGCTGGAGAGATGGCTCGGTGGTTAAGAGCACTGACCACCCTTCCAGAGGACCCGGGTTCAATTCCCAGCACCCACATGGCGGCTCCCAACTGTTTATAACTCCTGTTCTAGGGGACCTTCACACAAACATACATGCAGACAAAACACCAACACACACAAAATAAAAATAAAGTATTATTTAAAATAATGTGTGCTTGGGTGCTTGAAGCTGGAGGTCCAAGGAGGGTGTGCAATGTCCTGCTCTATCATTCTATGTCTTACCCCCTTGAGGCAGGGCCTCTCACTGGACCCCGAGCTCTGAGGTGAACAGGTGCCTGGCCACCCCTGGGTTTTGTGTGGATGCTGAGGATTTGAACCCATGAACAGCAAGAGCTCTTTCCTGCCAAATTAACTGCCTAGCTCCTAGAATGATTTTTTTTAACTGTTACTCATACACTGACTGGTGTTTACTGTGTATTAATATACTACATATTAATACTTCTTTTAATATGACTTATCAGACATGTCACTCACCCCCTCTCCACCCTGCCCCGTCCTGTGTTTTGGAAACAGAGTCTTATGTAGGCCATGTTGGCCCCAAACTCTTCATGGAGCTGAGGATGACCTTGAACTTCGGATCCTCTTGCCTCCACCGCCTGAGTGTGAGAATTGCAGACATGTGCCGCCATGCCCAGTTCACGGGATACTGGGGCTCAAACCCAGGGCTTTACGCATGTTAGGCAAACACTCTACCAACTGAGTTCCATCTCCAGACACCTAGACGGCTGTGTTTTCTCCTTTTAAACGTTCTCTGTACATTGGAAAAACCTCAGGGCTCCTTCCTTCCTCAAGGGGACAAGTGCGGCACTGGCCATCCCCAGGGAAGTAATGAGGTCTGCTAGATTACAGGGATGAAAGATACAAGTCTGGTCCACAGGAAGTGTGGCTACAGTGACTGAGTCGGAAAAGCACTGGGTTCCGAGTCAAGAGACCTTGCTGATAGGGCCATCTAATTGGTCATAGGATCAGGTTTTACCTCAATCCTTCTGTGCCTCAGTTTCTGATGATATCAAATAAGGCTGTTGATCCAGATATGACGGCTAATGGCTTTGATTGCACAAGAACCTACTGAAATAAATCCTTTGGGAAGAGTTTCGCTAGAGGCGGGGCTGATAAGATGACCTCCAACCTCACAACAGGGTTCTCAAGTCTGAGCCCAGCAATTCTTTCAGGACTGGGACAGTCCCCATGCACTAGACACCTTACCAATATTTCTGTTTCTGTCACGGGCTCCAGGAGTCTTCCATCAAAAGTGGGATTTAGGTCTGATGAGGGCAGAGGGTGTCTGGTGACGGGGACAGTGGCTGTCAGACTCCCGGGCAGGCTGGGCAAAGGGAAAGGCAAGCACTGACAGTCTGCCATCCTGGCTTGGCTGGGGAGGTCTCTATCAGAGCGAGGGCACAGGGCAGGATGGACTTGTCATCACTGGTCAGCGCGTGCATGTCCTCACCTTCATACTAATCCCTCTCTACCGTTCCCCTCCCCCAGCCAAAAGTGAATGCCGTTGGGCTTTGGCTTAATGTCATCGCTGACAGGTTCATAGTTAAGAAAAGAAGGACCTTGCTGCTTTAGTTTGCTGTTGACCCAATCTCTCTAAGACAAAATTTTTCTCATTTGGCTACTTGTAGTTTTTTTTTTTTTTTTTTTTCGTTTGTTTGTTTGTTTTTGTTTTTCGAGACAGGGTTTCTCTGTGTAGCTTTGCGCCTTTCCTGGAACTCGCTTTGGAGACCAGGCTGGCCTCAAACTCACAGAGATCTGCCTGCCTCTGCCTCCTAAGTGCTGGGATCAAAGGCATGTGCCACCACCACCCGGCTACTTGTAATTTTAGGAATGGATTGTTCATGATTTTTGCCGCTGCTGTTGTTTCTTAACAGACATTTTTTTTTAAACTTTTATTTATTTATCATAATTTTTTATTGATTCTTTGGGAATTTCACATCATGCACCCCAATTTCACTCATTTCCCAAGTCTTCTGTATCTGTCCTTCAGCCTTGTAGTGTCCCCCTACAAAGGGAAACTAAAAAAAAGAAATAACAAAAATAAGATAAAAAACAAAACAAAAATCCAGCAAACAAAACCACTTCGCTCCTCTGTCTTTCCCATGTCTCCATCTCCTCTTCATTCATCTTGGTGGCATTGGGAGCTGCTGTGTACCCTGCAGCAGACCCTTTTGTCCACACAGCTTTACCTGCAAGTATTCATTGTGTAATGCATTGTCGGTCAGGTTCAAGGCCTCTGACTTTGGGTACACCATCAACACTGGACCCTGCCCTTAACGCCTCTCAGACATCCTGCAGTTGTCCCAAGTCATGGAACTGTGGCTATGGTTACATTATGTGGGATCAGTTCTTTCACGTGCTCCAGCAGATCACAGATGGGGTAGATGTTGGGGAGTGCCCACTCAGAGCCCTGGATGTGTGTCTGGCTGGGAGCTGGGCTGTTCTGACTGGGCTGCTGGGACCATCCCCCTCAAGTGAGGGGGATGGACCCAGCTCTCCCACACCGTGGTGAGGGGCTTTATATTGTATGGTGATGATGATAGTGTCTTTTGAGACAGAGTTTCTCTGTGTAGCCCTGGCTGTCCTAGAACTACCTCTGTAGACCAGGCTGGCCTCGAACTCACAGAGATCTACCTGCCTCTGCCTTCCAGTACTGGGATTAAAGGCACGCATCACCACCACCTGGCTGATTATTTGTTCTGTGTGTGTGTATGTGGGCACACGTGTGCCACAGTGTAGTGTGCCTGTGGAGGTCAGAAGACACTCTCAGGGGTCTGTTCCCTCCTTTCTCTGTGGCTCCAGGGAATGAACTGAGGTAGAAAGCAGTGGCAGCATGTGCCTCTTCCTGCTGAGCCATCTTGCCAGGCTCTGCTTCTATTTTTGGAGGTGAGATGTTTAGTATGTTAATACATTGTTTGCTTGGTCAAGGTTTTACCAAATCAAACAAGACTCGGTTGCAAGAAATGTTGGTAGCCTTCCACCTACTCCTTCTAATTCTGAAATCCCAGGAGCTGCCTGCTCTGTCCTCAGATGACTTTAGCGTGTAAATCAGATAGATGGTCTTCCTTTCCCTCCCTTCCTCCCTCCCTCTCTCTCTCCCTCCCTCTCTCCCTCCCTCCCTCCCTTCCTTCTTCCCTCTTTTGCTTTGTGTGTGTGAATGTACATTGTGTGTGTGTGTGTGTGTGTGTGTGTGTGTGTGTGTACTTGTGTACCACAGAGATCAAGTGGAGGTCAGAATGAGTTCTTTCCTGTCACCATGTCAGTTCCAGGGCTTAAACATGAGGTGAGCAGGCCTGACAGCAAGCACCTTTACCTGCCGAGTCATTTAGTTGGCCCCACATTCTGTAGCTCAGGTTGAATTACTCTTCTCTCAGACTCCTGTTTAACTTCTCCATTTTACAAACTCTTGTACTTTTTTTGTTGTTGTTGTTCCCCTGAAACAGGGTTTCTCAATGTAGCCCTGACTGTCCTAGAACTCACCTTGTAGACCAGGCTGGCCTCGAACTCACAGAGATCCACCTGCCTCTGCCTCCTGAGTACTGGGATTAAAGGCGTGCGCCACCACCACGGAGCCAAACTCTTTCTCTTATGTCTAAGAGTTGGGTAAGAATCGTGAGGTTGGTCTCACAGGACAAGAAACAGAGGCTTAGGGAAGAAAGAGGGTTCACTCCAGTCTTTCAAATTAGTGCTAGCCAGGCCAGTGGCTCAGGTCTGCACTTGGGAGGTGGAGGCTAGAGGGTCAGGAGTTCAAGGCTGAGTTCCAGGCTCATTCTGAGCTTCAGAAGAATGTCTAAACAAAACAACAAAACTTAGTCCTGGAACTTAAGAACCCAGAGGTGGCTCAGCAGTTAAGAGCACTGGCTGCTCTTCCAAAGGACCCGGGTTCAATTCCCAGCACCCACATAGCAGCTCACAACTGTCTGTAACTCTAGTTCCAGGGGACCTGACACCTACCTACCTACATACATACATGCAGGCAAAACACCAATGCACATAAAATAAAATTAAAAAAGAAAAAATAATAAATTAAAAATAAAAAAGAACCCAGACCCCGGTCTCTGGGTCCTTCCTTCTCTTCGGTAATGAATCAAAACTTCTGGACTTGAGAAATGTGTAAAGGGTCAGTGAAGGAGAGATATTCAAACCGTCCCCAGGGGGCTCAGTGACCCCGGAGAGCTGTTTGTCCTGACTCACCTGTGTTACCCTGACCAAGTGGTTTCAATAGTGCTCTTTGGGGCCCCAAAGGGAGCGTGTCAGTTACGTCTCTAAGGTGAGAGAAGTAGCCAGGAATGCTCATTTGGCTTGTACTGAGGACGAGTTGGATGCAAATGACATCTCCATAGGTGAAGGGGGTGGAGTCAAGGCAGAGCTCATTCATTCATTCATTCACCTCTTTATGCATTCACCAACCTCCTGCTACAGAGTTTGTTGTCTCACTTGAGACTCTGAAATCAATGGTGAACAGGATGGGCTCCATATTCTTGTAGCTCCCCTGGAAGGCTGGGTTACCAAGTCCCCGCTGCACTCTGGATCCTTGTGCATCCCATCCGCCTCCATGGATGAGTATCACAGCCAAAAGGCAGAGCAGAGGGAGTGAGGGTGTCTCCTCTGATAGAAACTGCAGCGTGTCTGTACGTCTGGGTGGAAAAGGTTGTGGAGAAATGCCGGGGACTGCTGGAGCACACTGAGATTCCCCAAATGATGGAGCTGATTCTCAAATCAGGAGGGACGGGGCTGGGGATGTGGCTCAGTTGGTAGAGGGCTTGCCCAGGTTTGATTCCCTAGCACCACATAAACCAGGTGGGGTGGGCCATGCCTGTAATCCTGGCATTGAAGTAGGGGCACAAGCTGGAGTTATAGAAGACTCTGTTTCAAAATCCAAAGGGGGGGGGGCGCGGGGGGGGGGGGGGAGCTGGAGCCTAGGCCTGAGGGTCGAGTCCTGGAGTGTTGTAGCTTTGCCAGCTTTTTATTTTTATTTTAAACAAGAAAGACATCTTCAAGTATCATTTGCAGTTAGAAGTTTATTTTGCATTTCAAATAAACTTAAATCCGGAGAGAAGATAGAAATAAATTTCCAAAGTTTAATGTTTCAGAGTCCTGCAAAAACCTCACGCAAGCCGGGCGGTGGTGGCGCACGCCTTTAATCCCAGCACTCGGGAGGCAGAGCCAGGTGGATCTCTGTGAGTTCGAGGCCAGCCTGGACTTCCAGGAAAGGCGCAAAACTACACAGAGAAACCCTGTCTTGAAAAACAAAAACAAAAACAAAAAACAAAAAAAAACCAAAAAAAAAACCAAACCAAAACAAAACAAAAACCTCACGCAGCCTGTCTTCACGGGTTACCCAAAGCTGGAGAACAGCTTATGGTTTGTTTGTTTTTTAATTTTTGTCTTTACTTAAAAAACAAACAAACAAAAAACATACTTTATTTCAAATAGTGTAAAATACAGTTTCCACATTAAATAATGCTACAATAGAATGATCTGATACAGTTTTAAACAGAAGAAAAAAGGGAAAATCTTTAGATCACAAGCTTCTTCCACCAGAACAAACTTAAAACTTCGCTTTTTCTAAGTGGGTCAACAGGCAAAGGTTTCTGTGACTCGTCGCGTCTAATTCCTGTTGTGCTCACGGTCAACAGAATTAAAAAGAAAGATCACCTTTCACAATCCCAGCCTCAGAGGAATGACCCACGTTGGAGTCTTTCTTGATGCACAAAATGCTTCATGTTACGTCAACATCTAGAGCACAGATCTGCCGTGAGAAAAGAAAGAATAACTATGACGGAGTTGAAACTAGAAAAACAAAACAAAAAACGGTAGCTCTGTGTTTCCTTTCATGACTCATGCGTCCTTTGGCCCACAGTCTGTCTTTTCTCTCCATCTAGAATAATCTGCTCTTGGTCTTCTTCATAGATGTTAAATGACAGCCATTCCCACCTGTTCATTTACACATATTTATTATATGGTAGGATCTATGTATAAAGGAGAATAATAGGCTTTTGTTTTTCTTTTCTGATTTGGGTTACCTCACTTAATATTATACTTTCCAGATTAATCCATTTCCCAGCAAATTGGATTTTTCTTTTCTTTTTTTAAAGATTTATTTATTTATTATGTACACTGTGCTCTGCCTTCATGTATGCTTGTATGCCAGAAGAGGGCTCCAGACCTCGTCATAGATGGTTGTGAGCCACCATGTGGTTGCTGGGAATTGAACTCAGGACCTCTGGAAGAGCAGCCAGTGCTCTTAACCTCTGAGCCATCTCTCCAGCCCTGGATTTTTCTTTTTCAAAAAGAAGATTATTTTTATTTTATGTGTACCTGTGCACACGTGCTTGCCTGATGCCTGTGGAAGTCAGAAGAGGGCATAGGATCCCCTGAAACTGGAGTTACAGACAGTTGTGAGCTGCCAGGTGAGTGCTGGGAATCGAACCAGGTCCTCTGGAATTGCAGCCAGTGCTCTTAGCCACTGAGCCATCTCTCCAGATCTTTATTTTCCTTTTGAAAGTTTTGTTTATGTACTTGTTTTTATTCTATGTGTATGTGTGTTTTGCCTGCATGCACGCAAGTTCATGAACACTGTGTTCATGTCTGGTGTCCACAAAGGCCAGAAGAGGGCATTGGATCTCCTGGAATTTAGGTAACAGACAGTTATGAGCCTCTGTGTTGGTGCTGGGAATCAAACCTAGGTCCTTGGGAAGGGCAGCCTGTACTATTTAAACATTGACCCATCTCCCATACCTCTATTTAATTTCTCTTTACAGCTAAATAATATTTTGTCTTGTGTATGTATCATATTTTCATTATCCATTCATTTGTCAGAATGGCTACCATTATGAAATCTGACAATGAATATTGGAGGGGATATTGGAAATAGGAATCCTTATTCACTGCTGGTGAAGGTACAAATTAATGCAGCCATTATGGAAATCCATGCGGAGGTTCTATAAAAAATTAAAAACAGAGCCAGGCAGTGGTGGCACATGCCTTTAATCCCAGCACTTGGGAGGCAGAGGCAGGTGGATTTCTGTGAGTCCAAGGCTAGGCTGGTCTACGGAGTGAGTTTAAGTATAGCCAGGGCTACACAGAAAAACCTTCTCTTTAAAAACAATAAATAAGTAAAAATAAAACAAAAATAAAAGCATCTACCATATAACCCAGCTATACCATTCCTGGACATCTACCCAGAGAACTTCATATTGTCTCAGAGAGACATATGCATGCCCATTGCTTCCTTTTTTTTTTTTTTTTTTTTTTTTGGTTTTTCGAGACAGGGTTTCTCTGTGTAGCTTTGCGCCTTTCCTGGGACTCACTCGGTAGCCCAGGCTGGCCTCGAACTCACAGAGATCCGCCTGGCTCTGCCTCCCGAGTGCTGGGATTAAAGGCGTGCGCCACCACCGCCCGGCCCATTGCTTCCTCTTAAAAGAACAGGAAATGGACTGGGCGGTGATGGTGCACGCCTTTAATCCCAGCACTTGGGAGGCAGAGGCAGGTGGATCTCTGTGAGTTCGAGGCCAGCCTGGGCTAGAGAATGAGTTCCAGGAAAAAGGCACAGAGCTACACAGAGAAACCTTGTCTCGAAAAACAAAAACAAAAACAAAACAAAACAAAACAAAACAACAACAACAACAAAAAAAAAGAGCAAGAAATGGAACTAGCCAGGAATCAACAGACAGTGGGTAATCTTGATTTTTTGGTTCAGAGATTTGAAATGAAATGAAGAAGCCAGGTGTGGTGGTACATGCCTATAATCCCAGCACTTGGGAGGAGGAGGCATGAGGATCAGGAGTTCAAGGCTAGCCTCAGCCACTAGACAACTTCGGACCAGTCAGGACTACCTGGGACACAGTCTCAATCAACCTAAATGAGTTAAACCAGGAGAATGGTGCTCATTTGTGTCTGAGCCGAAGAAGGAGCTTCTGTCCCTGTCTGTTTAGCCATAGTCTGTTTTCTCCCAGGTACCCCAAATGCCATTTCATCAGAGCTTGGAGGGAACATCTCTCTCTCTGACTTATTTCACAAATGGGGAAACTGAGGCCCAGATATTTGTGATACCTTCATCTGTCTAGGACTTACATCATGGTAGAGACTCAATTACCAAGAGTCAAGCTTGCCTTGAGACTACAGACTGGGGTGAAAGTGCCCTCCTGTCTCTCACTGGACCCCGGGACAGGCCCTGGTGTCTAGTAAATGCTGAAAAGATGCCTTGTCAACATGGAGAGAGATCAAGGCATCCACAGGGTGCTGAAACCTTGTGCCAGGACCAGCATCTCTGAGCAGATAGGGAAAAGCAGACAAGATGTTGCCTCCATCCTTCCCCAGCTCTCTCTGCTCAAATTCCGAGGAGCTTTGGACTCATTCGACTGGCTCTCGCTCCCAGGGAACTCCAGGCTTCGGTGGAGCCAGGCAACCGGCCATCCATCATCCTTATCTCTTGGCTCTGGCGGCCTCAGGTCCCTGGCCTGGATGGGCCCAGGGGGCCAAGAGGGGCTCCGGGACTGAGGGCATCGATAACGAGAAAGCAGCTGTCCCCTGGGGAAACTTCAAAGTGCCTGCAGCTGAAATTTATGTGCTGAAGCGCTTGTCTCAGGGGCTAGAGGGCTGTTCACCCTACAGATATGTATCCCGCACCTACAGGGTGCCAGGCGCTGCGTTGGGGGGGGGCGGGTGGTGTCTCGAGGACTTGCCGAGCTCTTGGTTGTTAGTGCCAGAGTCCTCGTCATTGGGTGAGGCTTGACCCAGGATCAGTCCACGGATTCACTCAGTGGTCAGGAAGCCGCGGTATGCTGCGGGCTTCTGGGGCCCAGGGAGGTTGCTGGAGTGGGCCAAGGAATATGGAAAGGTTGATGCCTGCTGATCTAAGGGATGAGACCTTTGACATCAGATGGGGTGGACCTCAGTTATAGTAGATGTGGAGTGAGGGTAATAATGGTTTCTACCCACAGGGCAGAAAACAAATAATAAACAAGATCTTACAGGTTAGGTGCTGGGGCCACATTAGCTAATGGTCACCTTCCGGTGGGAGTGGCTATTTTGGGATCTGCAGTTGACTGACGCATGCCTGTATTTATTTACTGAAGATTTACTGAGTTCCTACTACGTGCTGGCAGTTGCTGCAGGGGCTACTGGGTTGGTCTGAGAGGGTTTTCAGGAGGCCCTTCTTTTGCCCCAGGTCTCTTCTTGCTCGTGGCTTTGGGGTGAAGGAAGTCACGGGCCCCGAGTCCTGATAAAAGGGATTTGGGAAATCACCCCACTTGGTGTCTCCCTGACCCTGCACAGGAACCTTCCTAACCCCTACCTCAGCTTTCCCCATCTCTGCTTCAGTACCAGGAGGCCTGGTTCCCTCTCTGAGACCCCATGAGGAAGGTCTTTCTTTCACTCAGATAAGGGCTGTAGTTCTGTACCTAGGCCTTCCCCATACTCTTGGGGTCTCAGTTTATCCATCTGTATAATGAGGATATTTTTTTCTTTAAAGACAAGATGTCATATGTCCCAGACTAGCCTCCAACTCACCAAATAGTCAAAGGATAACGTCAAACTTTTGATTCCCCCTGCCTCCACTTCCTGAGTGTTGAGATTACAGGCATTCACTACCACCCCCAGTTTATTTTATGTCGGACATTCAACCTAGGTCCTCTGTCACTTAGGCAGTCACTTTACCACCTGAAGGACATCCCCAGCCCTACAATGAAAATATTAGAAGCTCATACTATGTAAGATTATTGCAAGGGTAAAATGAAATAGACTGAGCCAGGTGCTGGGGGTAGTCCATGCTTTAATCCCAGCACTCAGGAGACAGAGGCAGGGGGATCTCTGTGAGTTTGAGGCCAGCCTGCTCTGCAGAGCAAGTTCCAGGATAGCCAGGGCTACACAGAGAAACCCTGTTTTGAAAAATCAAGAGAGAGATTGTAGAGCTGGGGTCTGGTCTAGTGGTAGAGCACTTGCCTGGCATTTATTTATTAAGTAAAGGAATAAAACAATAAAATGGAAAATGATTTTGTAAAATGCTTAGTACAGTGTTTACATCTCAAAATCTTAAATAAGCAACAGCTAATAACATGAATGATAGTAAAAGACAGTGGCTCTGGGGACTCAGGAGACAGAAAGGAGGAGGAGGAAGAGGAGGAAGAGTGTCTCTCAGACAGGTAACTGGAGTTTGGTAAGACTTCCAAGAACGCTTCCAGCTCTGCAATTCAGGGAAACACGAAAAGGAAGGAAGAGCTGAGGAATGGCAGTCCACTTTCCTTCCTGGTTTTGGTATTGTATCGTCTCAGAACATGAATGGACAAGACCTGGTTCTAACTGATCTGCCCCAGGCCATGGAACTGGGAGAGCTGGCTCTACTTTCTCTCAAACCTTCCACCTGAAGGCTGCAGAGGAGGAAATGCCCCGGTCGGTGTTATAAGTTGAGCCCTCCATCTCCAAATTTCATATATTAAAGTCCAAATCTCAGCTATCAAGGTCTCCCCAAATATCTCAGAATGTCTAGCACGCATGAGGGCCTGGTTCTACTCCACCACCTCTTAAACTGGTCAAGGTGGTACATACTTGTAATCCTAGTCCTAGGTCAATAGAGTCCATAGGATTAAAAGTTCAAAGTCATCCTTGGCTACATGCAAAGTTCCATGTTAGTCCATGTTGAGATGTAAACACCCTCAAATTGCCATTATGCTGAATTGCTTTTAAAAATAAACCACAACTTTATTTAATTTATTATTATTATTATTATTATTATTTTTTCGAGACAGGGTTTCTCTATGTAGCTTTGTGCCTTTCCTGGAACTCACTTGGTAGCCCAGGCTGGCCTCAAACTCAGAGATCCGCCTGGCTCTGCCTCCCGAGTGCTGGGATTAAAGGCGTGCGCCACCACCGCCCGGCAGAACTGTGTTCTAAAGACAGCTACTCCCTGATTCATGGTTGACTGTCCTTTCTTGCTTACATTGTGGAAAGGGTACAGAGTTCTTCGGGATTTCTCTTGTAAGATCCTCTGCTCATGCCCTGACCACCTCCCAAGGCCTCATCTCCTACCACCATCATATCGGGGACCAGAAGAAGTGGGGAGTGCAAAGTCCAGACGACAGTGCCTCAGACTGACACTTTACTTCCAAACAGGGTCATCGCAGAGGTAATTAAATTATAACGAGGTCATCAAAATGGGGCCTGATGCAACACAGGCAGTATCCTTCCAAGAAGGGGCTCTCTGGACACAGGTACACCCACAAAGCAGGTGATGTGGAGACACAGGACAGGGATTGGGGCGATGGTGCCCCAGGTGAAGTGCTCACTCTGTAAGCACGAGAATTTCAAACCTCAGAATACACGTAATCCCAGCACCTGGGAGTCAGAGACGCTGATCCCTGGGGCTGGCCAGCCAGCCTAGACCAGTTAGAGGAGAGATCTAGGTCAGTGAGAGACCCTACCTTAAAAAAAAAAAAAAAAGTCTGGGGCTGGAGAGATGATTCAGTGGTTAAAAATATTTGCTGCTCTTCCAGAGGACCTGGATTTGACTCCCAGCACCCACATGGCAGCTCACAACCATCTGTAACTCAGTTCCAGGGGACCCAACACTCTCTTCTGGTCTCCATGGTCACCAGTCACACATGTGGTACACTGACAAATATGAAGTCACTCATACACATAAAAATAAATAGACCTGAAAAAAAAAACCCTCCACCCCTAGGCTGAGGAGTTACTGACGGTTGATGACTACTCGGGAGGGTACTTGTTTCTTTAAGGCTTTGGCCCTTGGTAGGTGGTTGACTGTGTCCCAGCAGATGGCCCCATGGCAAAAGTTGGACTCTGAGTTTAAAAAAAGAGAAGACATGAAGTTTAGAGGTGGTATGGGATGGGGTGGATCCAGGAGGGATTAAGGGGAGGAATAGAGAGTAAATATGACCAGAATACATTGTATGCACGTATGAAATTCTCAAAGGAAAAAAACATGTTTTTTAAAAATGTTGGATGGCACTTGAGGAATGATACCTAAGATTGTCTTCTGGTTTCTATACATAACCACACACTTGTGAAAACACACACACACACACACACACACACACACACACACACACACACACACGACAAAAGACTAGAGAAAGAGAGGAAGGCAGGAAAGAGAGGAGGTGTCTTTCTCTCAAAGCTCTGGGAGGAACCTATCTTGCCCTGGTCTCTGACTTTTAGCCTCCCGAACTGTGGAACCATTTCTTGTTTAAGCCAGGCAGTCTGTGTCACTCTGTGACTGCAGCCCCAGTCACCTCAGGAATATGGCCCTGGAGCTCCCACCTCCCCAGTAGCACAGCATAGCACAGTGCCTCAGGGTGCCCTGGGATTTCCTGAGGCTAGCTCCTTCCTGCCTGGCCCCGAGAGAGAGGCCAGGGCAGGAAGTTCTGGTTCCCCTCCAGAACCCAGGGATGCTGGGCCAGAGGCTGCCGCACGGATGAAGCAGGTCTAGACAGGAAGTCTAGTCCTGAGCTATGCAGTGGGAAGCTATGGTCTTGCTGCTCCTGGGAGAGCTCAGCTGGGGTGCCTCCCCTGTTGCCAAGGTCCAATGCATCCTCTGGGAAGCCCACCATAGCTTCCCGAGGCTGGGGTGTGTCAAGGTTCTGGGAGTCAGCAGACTGGCCCTAAACATCTCCTCTCTCTCATGGGCTTTGCTTTGCAAACCCCATCCTCTCCAGATTCCAATCCCAGGGCTGTGTCCTCCTGGCCCCCCACCTTCCAGGATTCTCACCTGGTGGTCTGCAGCAGAACCTGAGGTCACATCTAACTGGCCCCCTTGGTGCTGAGGAGATAGTATCTGAGCTGGTTTCTCTTCCACCTTGAGCGTCTTGCTCTTGTCCCTGGCTCAGATATGTTATTATATTCTAATTGCATTAAAGCAAATGGCTGTGTCCCTCTGTGGCTTCAATCAGCTCTGGGGTCTGATAATCAATCCTGGCATGGTCTAGACGGGAATCGCTTTGAAGCTGTTTCGTGGAGGCTAAGAACACACTTTTCCAAAGTGCTTGTGTTAGGCCAGTCAGACTGCAGGCCATCTTTGGGTGGGGGCAGTTTGCCCTGGCTCCAGGCAGCCTGGGGATGTCCAGGCTCCTGCTGGAGTGTAGACTATGCCCTCCCTAGGCTGGTGGGGATCTGTAAGTAGAGATGTCACAGGCTGAAGCTGGAGGATTGTCATGAGTTCAAGGCTAGCCTTGGCTATATGGTGAGTTCCGGCCAGCCGAGCTACAGTGTAAGACTCTGTCTCAAACAATAAGAACAACAAAATGCCCAACAAAACCAAAACCCACCACAATTAAAAACAACAAAACCCCCCAAACATCAACAATAAAAACACAACAGAAGTGAGATGTGAGCTATCAGGTTAGGGAAATGAGAAGTGGGGAATTGGTGTTGGAGTATAATTTCTATTTTGGGTAATGAGAAAGTTTTGGAACTAGATAGTGGAAATGTCTGTACAATTATGTGTATACTTAATACCATACTTACTTTTTTTTTTTTTTTTTTTTTTTTTTTTTTTTTAGACAAGGTTTCTCTGTGTAGTTTTGGTGCCTGGCCTGAATTTCTGTAGACCAGGCTGGCCTCTAACTCACAGAGATCTGCCTGGCTCTGCCTCTCGAGTGGTGGGACTAAAGGTGTGCGTCACCACTAAAGGTGTGCGTCACCACCGCCCAGCTTGTTGTTGATTTTTATAGTGTTTTATTAATTCTTTGAGATTTTACTACAACATATTTGGATATTACCTCTCCCAACATCTCCCAGGTCCTTCCCACCTCTTGTCTAACCCAGCTGTGTGTGCTCACTGGTTCTCTCTCTATCCATCCCCTCTACACTGGCTTTTTTGTTTGTTTGGTTTTGTTTTCAAGACAGGGTTTCACTCTGTAGCCCTGGATGTCCTGGAACTCACTCTGTAGACCAGGCTGGCCTCAAACTCACAGATATCTGCCTGCCTCTGTTTCCCGAGTGCTGGGATTAAAGCCACCACTGCCTTGCTCCACCTTGTTTTCTGAGGTGAGGTTTTTCACTGAATCCAGAGCTCACCTATTGGCTAGACTGTCCAGCTGTGGAACTCCAGGGATCTGACTGTCTTCCCCTATCCCCACTCCAGCTTTTCCTCATGGGTTCTGAGGATCCAAACTCAAGTTATGCTGGGGAGTCATGTACGCTTACTAAGCCACCTCCCCAGGGCCCCAAGATAGTATATCTTACATTTTACTATAAGGTTTTAAATGGTTAAAATGATAAAATGTTGGGACAGTATATTTTGCACAATAAGTAAATAAATATGCAAACAAGGAACCAGACAGAAAAATAACACCAAACCAAACCGAAGTCAAGAAGCCTGGCTCAGGCATTGTGACGGAGTCAGTGTGGATGTTATGCCCTGGAGATGGAGAGAGGTCAGGGTGATGCAGGGCGAAACAAAAGGTGAGCTCATCTCTTCCATTTTCTTCCAGTCTTCTGGACTTTGTCCTGCCTGAAGCCTCAGCATGGAGCTGGTTTCTCACACTCCGGAGTACGTGATTGCCTCCCCTTTGAACAGAGAGCAGGGCCCAGGGCTCTTGCTGAACTCTAGCTGGATTTTAATAGCGCTGCTGTCAGTAGCCAACGAATCTGTTTTCAAATGATACTGGTTTTAGCTAAGTGGGAAGGGAAACATTTGTTTGAACACAATTCTGGCAAAAATTCTAAATGAGGGATGTCAGATGGGGGCCTCTCCCACACTGAACAGCGTGGTTACCTGCCGGGTGACTTCAGGCTGATGGCCACACTCGGGGAGCCTTTACTTCTTGTGTGAAGTGGAGTTAGCCAGTCTTGCTGTACCTGATCCTAGTGAAGGGTTCCTGCGAGAATATGTGCCTCATCTCAGAACTCAGTTCAGCTCTCCTCAGAGCCCTCACTGAGCTCCCTGGCCTGGGGCTGTCGCCTCTCTTCCTTGGACCTCAGTTTCCCAATCTGTCACTGGAGGCTTTGGTCCAGTTTTTTTTTTTTGTTGTTTGTTTGTTTGTTTGTTTTTCAGATCCTTGCTGCTCTGAGGTCTCTGGTAGTGTCCAGGGCTTCACAGTCAGGATTCGGTAGCTCAGCTCCTCCTTGCACAAAGACCAGTGTGAGCCGGCACCCATCGGCTCAGAGGCATCCAGTTCCATCTGACCTTCTGTAGCCAGTCCTTGTGGTGACCAATGCCAGGCCAGCCATGGGCACAGTTGGTCACGTAGAAAGCAGCCAACTAAAAAGATAATCTTGAGAGTCTTCTGTGTGTGTTATTTTCTTATTTATTTATTTATTTGTTTGTTTGTTTGTTTGTTTATTTATTTATTTATTGAGACAGGGTCTTACTATGTAACCATGGCTGTTCTGGAACTCACTATGTAGGCTGGTCTGGTCTTGAACTCACAGAGATATAACTGCCTCTGCCTCCTCAGTGCTGAGATTAAAGACATAGGCCACCACACCCATCACTACTTGTATATTTTTGAAAAATTGGAAAAAATAGCTGTGTATTTATCTCCCCCTGAAAACGATGAGACTCTGAGAGACAGAGAGACAGAGAAGGAGAGAGAGAGAGATAAAGAGAGAGATAGAGAGACAGAGAGACAGAGAGACAGAGAGAGACAGAGACAGAGACAGAGACAGAGACAGAGAATTCTTAGCAAAACCAGGAAGGAACATGCTGATTTCTTGGGCTTTTGGAAGGGCTGGAGAGAGCCGCATGTGGGTCACTTGGGTCTCCAATGACCTGCAGCAGTGTGCCCAGTGGCCAAGCTGGGGCCTGGCTCTCCGGTGCAGCCTTGTGTGTGGTGTCCTGCATCTCTCTCTCACTCAGCCTCCAATAGCTGAGCTGGGTGCCTCCCACTCTCCTTAGCTCATGGAGGAGAGTCCCAGTGCTGGGCTGTCTCCTTCAAGAATGTGTCCCCATAGTGGTCACGGAGGCAAAGGTCTTCCCACAGGATGGCTCACCACATGACAGAAGTGAGGCACCAGAAAAGTATCCAAGGGCTTGAGAACAGAGGCCCGAAGCACTGGGTGATGTCACCACAGTCCTGAAGGCAGCTGGAGGGCTGCACGAATCTGGAGTTTTTTTTTTTTTTTCAGCTGAAACCTGGGACGTCAGAGGCCTAGAAAAGAGGTTTACAAGGAAATACGAAGAGAGAGAGGACAGCTGGACTCCCCGTGATGCATTCAAACGTCACATTTTCCCACAGGCACAGATGACAGACAGACACATAGATAATTATTTAAAAATAGGCTAGCGCTAATCCATTTTCCTTTTAAAGATTTACTTTTTTCATTTTATGCATATGAATATTTTGCTGCCCGCATATGCATTGCATGTGTGTCTGGTACCCACAGAGGCCAGAAGAGGGTGTTGGATCCCTTGGATCTGGAGTTGTGGTGGGTCTGAGTCACCATGTGGGTGCCAGGAACTGAACCCAGGTCCTTTGCAAGAGCAGCAAGTGCTCTTGACCTCTGAGCCATCTCTCTAATCCCCAAAACCATTTTATTCTGAGCTGTAAATTAGGGTACGCGTGAAAGACACAGGTAGTCTCTTGTCCAGCACGTACAACGTTCGGGGTGGGTACTAACGGCAACACAGTATGTTTGTGGTACAGGAGAGTAAAAAGCTGTTGATGAATCTAGGGTTCACTGCAAGACCAGAGGAGAAGACATTTGCACTTTCGGAGGTACTGACATGGACAGGGAACTGAAGTGTAGCTGGTACATGACGGGAAACTGAGGCAGCTGCACAGCCCTCAGGATCACCTCAATCACTCTTCCTGAGAATGGGAGGGGGAATTCAGGCGTTAGCCCACCTATGATAGGGCACTAAAGCCAGTGGGGGGGCTCTTGAATAGTCTCCAGGGGTCAGACCTTCTTTAGGAGTACACTAGTCGTCATGTTGTTTTTTTTTAAAAAACATTGTATTTAGTTAGTGAGTAGGGGCGCATATGTGCTATAGCATGCATGTTAAGGTCAGAGGATACTCTTCGGCAGCTGGCTCTCTTCCTCTACCATAGGATCCTGGGGATTGAACTCAGGCCATCAGACTAGGTGGCAAGCACCTTTCTCTACTGAGCCATCTCGCTAGTCCCAGTTTTTATTTATGTATTTATTTAATTTTGGTTTTTTGAGACAGGGTTTCTCTGAGTAGTCCTGTAGCCCAGGCTGGCCTCGAACTCACAGAGATCCACCTGCCTCTGCCTCCCAAGTGCTGGGATTAAAGGCGTGTGCCACCACCGCCCGGCAGACCTTGGTTCTTAATCATGCCATCTTTCAGGCAGCTCATTCATTTCACAGAAAGGGACACTGAGGCTCAGAGAAGCAGGGTGCCTAGTCTGAGGCCACAGAGCAAAGCAGTGTCAAAGCAGGAACTTGGGCTCAGCTACCTCGTTGTCACGACTGAGGCTCTCCAGGCAGTACCACAGGTAGGGGTGTGTCAGGCAGGCTTTCCCTGGAGACTGTGGTAGAGCCTGGCAGCAGCAGGTACTTCCTCTCTCAGCAGCTTGGTGGAAGTGTGGGTAATCGTATCCCACCAGCCACAAAATCTTCATGTCCTGGGCCCTGAGGGCACCGTGCCCACTCAAAATCCTGTGTAATTTGAGGCAAATGAAATCCATATGTCTCTGATTCGTTTGCAGTTAAGTCTTCAAAATGTGTTTGAAGAGCCGTGACTTGGAAAGCCCTTGGAACCTGTTATAATAATATAAATAAGACTTAGCTCCCATTCCCCACGCCCACAGCAGGCTGGCTTTTCCTCTCCCTCTCACAACCAGAGCTCATGCCTATGTCTGGTGGCTGAGAAGAAATGCAAACACCCAGCCTTGGAAACCTGTTATGGGACAGTTCTCAGGATGTTTAAAGTGGTACGGCAGGTAGACTCTCTATTATGTGACTCTCCATCATCATCTTGACTGGATTTGGAATCACTTAGGAGACATACCTCTGGGCATCCGTGTCAAGGGGTTTCCAGAGAAGGGGAGGTTTAGCTGATGTGGTAGTTTGAATGCAGTTGCCCCCAGAAGCTCATAGGGAGTGGCACTACTAGGAGGTGTGGCCTTGTTGGAGGAAGCGTGTCACCATGGAGGTGGGCTTTGAAGTGTCATATACGCTCAAGCCACACCTGGTGTCTCAGTCCACTTCCTGTTGCCTTTGGATCAAAGATGTAGGACTCTCAGCTCCTTCTCCAGCACCATGTCTGCCTGCACACTGCCATGTCCCACCATGATGATAATGGACTGAACCTCTGAACTGTAAGCAAGGCTCCAATTAAATGTTTTTCCTTTAAAAGAGTTGCCATGGTCATGGTGTTTCTTCACAGCAGTAGAAATCCTAACTAAGACAGTTGGGGAAGAGGAAAGATCTCTCCTGAATATGGATGGCACCATCCCATGGACTGGAGTCTTAGACTGTCTACAGGGAGAAAAGGAAACAGTGCTTCCTGATTGTGGATGCAATGTGACCAGCCAGCCACCTGACTTTCCAGCTACCATGCTTTCCCTCATAATGGACTGTGTTCTCTTGAATTGTGAGTCCAGAGTAGACCTTCCTTCCTTCCTTCTTTCCTTCCTTCCTTCCTCCCTTCTTCCCTTCCTCTCCCCCTCCCTCCTCCCTCCCTTCCTTCCTTCCATAAGTTGCTTCTATCAGATATTTTGTCACAGCAGTGGGAAAAGTAACTAACACACTTCCCTAAATCAGAAACGAATACCTGTTTCCAATAGAAAAATGGATAATAAAGTGCGATCAACCAGCAGCATTTAGCAATGAAAAGTGTCAAAACAGATGACATTCACAGACACAGTGTTGAAGTTACAGGTGATTGCAAGGTCTGATATGAAATGTTAAATGGTTAAAACATTGAGAAGAAGAGAGAGCTCAGTTGGCAGAGTGCTTGCCTAGCATCCATGAAGGCCCGGGTATTGGTGAAATTATTAAGGCCACTCCACGTAGTTAAAAGGAGATTTATTTAATGGCGTAACTTACAAATTAAGGGATAGGTAGGTCGCGGGTTCTGGGGAAGGTGTATCGCAGTCCAGTGGTGTTCTCTGGAGCTCTGCTTGGCCCATCTCCACTGTCCAGGGTCCCGGAACAGAGAGAGCGCTAGCCCATCCAGATCTCGGGTCTCCAGGTGCCTCCCTTGGCCCCACCTTGTAGGCATGACAGTTGCCGAAGTCTCAATGGGGGTTGGAACTTCCAGATCAAAGCTGGAATGGCTACCCACTACACCCAGGTTTGATCCCCATCATGGCATAAGCTGCATATGCTGTTACATGCCTGTAATCATAGCACCCAGGAGGTGGAGGCAGGGGGATTAGGAGTTCAAGAGCATCCTCAATTACATATTGAATTTGAGGCTAGCCTGGGCTACATGATACCTTGTCTCAAACAAACAAGGACCAGGATGAAAGCATCCAGATTGTGCCCCCTACGTATGACAGGGAAGCTGTACTAATAAAATATCAACAATATGGTTGCCTAAATAAAATATGAACAATGACACCGCCAGCCAACATGTCAACATGGGTTGAGTAAATTTCACAAGGTTTCTACCTCTAGATGAAGAGCTACAAGGAATTAACGACTAGAGAAAGAGAGAATCAGTCTTTCCCAGGGATGAACCCCTGATACGTTATCCAAATCCAAAGGGTTAGCCCTAAACACATATGCATACAAGCAACAGTAAACAGACTCAGAAGGAGCTGTATTTTTACATTTATCGACATATGCCAATAACAAAGACTTGTTTATGCATTTTATGTTTATGAGTGCTCTATCTGCATATACACCTGCGTGTCAGAAGAGGGCATCAGATGCCATCATAGATGGTTGTGAGCCACCATGTGGTTGCTAGGAATTGAACTCAGGACCTCTGGAAGAGCAGCCAGTGCTCTTAACTGCTGAGCCATCTTTCCAGCCCATATGTAGTAATAGTAATTAAAGAAAAAAAGGCCGTGAATTTGAGAGGGAGTGAGAATATGGGAGGAGTTGGAGGGAAGAGAATGGGGAATGATGTAAATATAATACTCACATATGAAATCAAATATAAAAAGAAAGCAAAAACTAGAAAAGATGAGTAAAATTTAAGAACTAAACAGATAAAGAGAAAAAAAATCATAAATTACCACGTCAGGGATGAGCAAGGAGGTAACAGTAGAGATCCTATAGATATTAAAAGCGTTAATGGGGAGAGCTGGAGAGATGATTCAGCAGTTAAGAGCACTAGCTGCTCTTCCAGAGGTCTCGGGTTCAATTCCCAGCACCCACATGGCAGCTCACAACCATTCTAGTAACTCTAGTTCTAGGGGATCTGATGCCCTATTTTGGTCTCTATGGCAACTACATACATGTGGTACATAGACACAAATGCAGGTGAAACATCCATACACATAAAATAATAAAATTAAATTTAAAAAAGAATCTGTGGTGGTTTGAATAAGAATGACCCCACAGGCTCATATATTAGACTATTTGGCCCCCAGTTAGTTGAACTGTTTTGGAAGGATTAAGAAATGTGGTCTTGCTGGGCGGTGGTGGCTCACGCCTTTAATCCCAGCACTGGGGAGGCAGAGCCAGATGGATCTCTGTGAGTTCGAGGCCAGCCTGGACTACCAAGTGAGTTCCAGGAAAGGCACAAAGCTACACAGAGAAACCCTGTCTCGAAAAACCAAAAAAAAAAAAAAAAAAAAAAAAAAAAAAAAAAAAAAAAAAAGCAGCGTGGTCTTGTTGGAAGAGGTGTGTGACTGGGTGTGGGTTTTGAAGTTTCAAAATTCCATGCCAGACCCAGTCTTGATCGCTCTCTCTCTGCCTACTGCTTGCAGATCAGGATATAAGCTCTTGGCTCCAGTGCCATGCCTGCCTGCTGCCATGCTCCCTGCCATGATGATCATGGACTAATCTTCTGAAACTAAAGGCAAGCCATTAATTAAATGCTTTATTTTATAAGTTGCCTTGGGTATAGTTTTTTTTTTCCACAACAATAGTAACACTAAGACAGAAACTGGGGGGAAAAAAGCATTAGTGGAGATAGCTGGGGAGGTGACTGATAGGAGCTTGCTGCTTTTGCAAAGGACCCTAATGCATGGTTCCTAACACCCTTGTTTTGGGCAACTCCAGCTGCAAGGCATCTGATACCCTTTCCTGGTCTCCAAGGACATGCACATGCATGCTTGCATGTGGGGTGGGCTCGTGCACACACACACACACACACACACACACACACAAACAGTAAAATAAAAATTTAAAAGGATAAACTGGAAACATGATAGACATCCATATGCCAAATAAATGCAACAAATAGACAAAATAAAACAAAGGCAGAATAAGAAGTGTATAACTGGAATAGCTCTATTTCATTAAACTCACAATTAAAACTTTTTCATAACAACAATTTTGGTTGGGTATGGTGGTGCATGCCTTTAATCCTAGCACGAAGAAGGCAGAAACAGATGGATCTCTGTGAGTTCATGGCCAGCCAGGGCTACACAATGAGACCTTGTTTCAAAAGAACCAAAACAACATTAACTACAATAACAACAACATCAACAACAAAAATAGACAATTCTGAACATAGATGGAACTACTGATTATTTTTTTTACCAGATATTCAAATAATAAAAGTAGCGTTAATCATTTTCTTTCAGTGAATAAAGGGTCACTTTCAGTCTTGTTTTATGATCCTCACACCAGTCAACATAAGAAAAAAGGATCCAGAAGTACAAAATTAAGGAAGTGTTGTCACCACACACAGGAACCCTCATTTACAGCTGGGGAAACTGAGGCACAAAGCAGTCAGGTGAGGTTCTTATGGTCACACTGCTAGTCATTTGCAGAACCAAGATTCAGCTCAAAGTGAGTCGGGCTGAGGCCACCCTGTCCCCTCTTGCTCCGCTCCCAGGAGAACTGGGTTCTCTGGATTTCCTGGCCTAATCACACAAGGGTCCCTGAGAAATGGGTGACCCAGAGAAAGAGGGCTCCACACCTTCCACCCAGATGTGTACCCTGCCAACCCCCTCCAATCTGGCAGTGGGAGAAGCAGCCAGGTAGGGGCCCATGTGATTTCGATAGAACGGCCGTTCTCCAGGAGTGAAACCATTACAGCCGCGCAGTGAGCTCAGGAAAGTTAAAGACCTGTCAGGTTATGATGGATTTTTATTTTTAAGGGTTTCAAGTAAGCTGTAAACATTCACTCCAGACTTACATTTTCCCCTTTTAACACCTGGGAGGGGTCAGACCACAGAGCAGAAAAGGGGGCGGTGGCCATGCCCGGGTGGAAGGCTCTCTTCCAACCAGTAGCTCTGGGAGGGCATAGCCTGAGGCTCCCCAAGGGCCCAGGGCCACTCTGAACTGCACAGTTCTTTCTCCTTGTACCTAGCAGCAGGGAAGGCTTAGCAGAAATTTTAAAACAGTGTTTGGGGAGCTGCTTGGGATCTTTTGGGGCAGGAAGGAAGTCGGGGACAGTATGTGAGGTATGGAAGTAATTCTTTTTAATGCATCCACACATGTTGGAAAGGGGCTGTGTTTCCTATGAATTTTTAGGTTTTTTTTTTTTTTTTTTTTTTTTTTTTTTACATTTGGGTGAATTTTTCTCTTGGATAACCAACACACATGGTTTTATATTTGTAAAATTTGCTTTTAAACAAACAAACAAACAAACAAACACTCAAATGAACAATGCTCTACAGCTGAGTGCTAAGCTAGCCTGTATATTTTTTAATGTACCTTCCTACCCTCTGTGACTACCTTTTTTTTTCCCCAAGGGTTTTTTTTTTTTTGTCGTCCCCCCCTCCCCCCCCAGACAGAGTTTCTCTGTGTAATGGCCCTGGCTGTCCTCCTGGAATTTGCCCTGTAGACTAGGCTGGCCTCAAACTCACAGAGATCCACCTGCCTCTGCCTCCCGAGTGCTGGCGGCTACCTTTTTTAGTCTTCCTTTCACAACTGAGGAAGATAAAGTTTAAGAACATGACTTAACTTCCCAGAGACAAACAGCTGCGAAACTATGTAAGTACTGCCCCCAAAATACAGTACAGATGGGGCTCTTCATTTTAAATTATTTGTAGGGTAAAAAGGGCCAAGGAAAGAACACCCTGCTCCTGACTTGATCCTAGGACCAAGAAATCTCACCAGAACACCTTCCCCCACCCCCACACAAATAACAAAAATAAATTTAAAAAAGCTATCAGCCACGATGAATTAGGTTCCCTTGTTATGGCTCCTTTTTTTTTTTTTTTTAACATAATCACCTCCTTAGGGGCCACATCTCCAAACTGTCACATTCTGAGGTTCTGGGAGATGAAGTCTCAACATAAGATTGGGTCTAGGGGATTCAGACTCTGTCCAGCACAGAGGCCCTTCGGGAACAGAGAAACCTGCTAATGACTTCTGAAACAGCAGTTCCGCTCAGTCAAGGTAGGAGCATCTCATTTCCTCAGAGAACACGTTGGGCTCATCTCACAGAGAAAGGAAACCTGCCTCTACCTCGGTCCCCTCCTAAATCCTTGGCTGCCCCCCACAGCACCCTCTGCTCACTGCCTGTGTTATGCTCATACACTGACAGAGAACCACCTCTGATTAGGGTTTGACGACGATGATGGGAAGGCGGACGGGAAATTATGGTGCCGACTGTCACTCACCGAGCAACCCGAGTGTGCCAGGCACACTGCCAATGCCATTCTAACTTCACAACCATCCTTCAAGGCAAGCATCACAGTTGTATCACTTAAAATGACACCAAAACCAATAATGCCAGCTTCTCATCTTCCGAATCCCGAGATTATAGGCACACACCCCCTCACCCTTGCCTGGCCATTTGTTGTTGTTGTTGTTGTTGTTGTTGTTGTTGTTCATCTTTCACAGGGAATGATTGGGATGATTAGCAGCAAAAGCCCAGGCTGTCTATCACAGTTATCACTTCCGTTTTACAGAGAAGAAAATGAGGCTCAGAGAGATTGGAATGAAGTGATCTGGTGGCGGCGGCTCCCGTCTGCCTGCCTGTTCCAATGGTCTGCACACTGTACTGGCTGCATCTCCATCTCTAGGAAGAAGATTGACAGCTTACCAACTGCCCTCCACCTATGGATGGTCTCCTTGCCTTGCCTTCAGGAGGCAGCTGCCAGTGCTAGGAAGGGGCTAGAAGCCAAGTCGAAGTCAGTGTGTGTGAGAGGCTGAGGGACGCCCCGACATCATCTAAGTTACTTGGGAGATGTTTGTGGGGCTGCAAAGGCAGGGCTTGGGCTCGGGATGTAAGAATGAAGGAGTGACAGAGAGGATGCCTCAGACTGAAGGGACATGAGGGAAGGGAGACAGAGAGGAAAAATGGAGGAGGGGCAGGAACATGGTGTAAGGGGAGGGACAGGCAGGGTCCCCAGAGTATCCTGGGTCTCCCATGATTCCCAGGGAACCTTGTGTTTCAGCTTCGTAGAGTCAACTCTGGGACATGGGATTCTCAGACAGTGACTTAGACCTGTCAGGGGCAAAACATAGACGGGAGCTGCATCCTCACCTAGGTCCTCGTCTAGATCCCCATCTGGGTCTTCAGTGAGGTCCTCACCCAGGTCCCCATCTGGGTCTTCAGTGAGGTCCTCACCCAGGTCCCCATCTGGATCTCCATCTGGGTCCTCATCTAGATCTTCATCTGGGTCTTCAGTGAGGTCCTCACCCAGGTCCCCATCTGGGTCTTCAGTGAGGTCCTCACTCAGGTCCCCATCTGGATCCCCATCTGGATCCCCATCTGGGTCCTCATCTGGGTTCCCCTCTGGTCCACACCCAGATCCTCAATGGGCCCTCACCTGTATCCTCATCTGAGTCCTTACCTGGGTCCCCATCCAGGTCCTCATGTAAACAGGGGAATGACTATTCAACCTTCCCAGTGCCCACTGGTAGGAGACCACAGAGCAGACATGTGGCAAGTGCCAATGTGGAGCAGAAGCTGGGCACACCTGTCCACACCTCTCACCCCAGGCCCTGTGCAATACCCAGTGCCACCTCTAGGCAACCCGGGGCGGCTGGGGGGGGTGCTGAGGACCCCACCCAGCCCCTCTGTGCTCGCTGCCTCCTGACACACAGATCTCTTTCAGTCCAACTGCAGGAACCCTGCAGCTGATTTAGGAGCACGCTCAGGGCTCAGAATGTAAACCATTTCTCACCAGGAATGTGTAAACACCCATAAAGCAAAGGATTTGGGGCCTGGTCATATGGGCCAGCGGCCCATAAAACCTCGGTATTGATCTGGACTCTGCAGCAAGCCTGTAAGCCGAGAGATGATGGAGGGGCTGTGGCTTGGAAACCTGTAATCTCCCACCATACATCTGAGGTGGCGTGTTTGAAGTCCTACCCTGAATTATTTATATTACTTTTGCAGTGTGTATTGAAAGGGCATTAGCCCAAACTCCTGGCAACGAGGCTTCCAGGGTCCTGGCCACTTAGAAATATGGAAGGAAGGGGACAAGGGGGTCCTTTGGAGAGTTGCTCATGCATCCGAGTGTTCTGCCTAGCCACATAATCAAAGCCAGACCATCCAGGGCACACTTCCTTCAAATCAGCTGCACAAGGGCCGCTTTACCAATTCTCCCGTGACTACCACCTGACCTGCCATTTACTGCATAATTGTGTCTGTCTATTTGTTTTGCCACACTGGGGATGGAATGGAACCCAGGGCCTCTTGAACGCTAGGCAAGTGCCCCCACTGCAAAGCTATAGGCCCGGCTGCTGCTTTTTATTCTAAACTGCAATTCTTCTAAAATTTAGATTTATTCTGAGGAGTTTGTGAGACCCTGTCTGCTACCAGAGTTTAATTTTTTCTCTTGTATATTAAAATTCATTCACAGGGGCTGATAAGATGGATTAGAGGGGAAAGGCATTTGCTGTTAAACCTAAAGACCTGAGTTCAAGTCCCAGAACCCACAGAACCAGCTTCTGAAATTAATCCTATGACTTCCACACCTATGCTAACACACACACACACACACACACAATCAATCAATCAATCAATCAATCAATGTAAAATTTTTTAATGTGTTCGTAACTTAACCTGACAAATGTCAACCTAAGCAAGGAGACTCACACCTATTAACCCAGTGTTTGGAAGGCAGAGCCAGAGGGATTTTCAGAAGTCCAAGGCCAGCCTGGGCTACAGAGAGAGACCCTATTTCAAACAACGTCAGCAACATGGGGTGAGGGGAGGTAAATATCCACATAAAATCATCCAGCCACCAGGGGACCACATTTAGAAATTGCTGTCAGAGTCAGATATGCTTATGGTACAAATTGAGGAACTGACGACCGTAGATGAAGGGATTCCCCCCAAATCCATCAGGTATATATGGGCTGATTGGGGGCAGAGGGGTTGACAAAGCCAGCTGCAAATCCATTGAACATTTACTAAGCACTCCATCCTGAGCTGAAGCTCATCCTGTCTATTTCCACCTGAGCCAACACCAATGAGATGATTCCTTTCACTGTCTTGGTTTTATAGATGAGGGATCAGAAGCCCAGAGCAAGATTGTGTGGTGTGGCTTCTCCACCAAGACTACAGAGCTAGTAGGTGTATATCTGTTTAACTTCCAACTCTTCTGTCTGTTTGTCTATTTGTTTGTCTGTCTCTAACTCAGGCTGCTCTGGGAACTTACTGTCTTGCCAGGCTGGCCTTGAACTCATGGTAATCCTCCTGCTCCAGCTTCCCCAATGCTGGGATTATAGGTGTGTGCCATTGCACCCAGACACAGTCTGGCACACAGTTACCGGGAGAAGAGAGGGGAAGAGAGAAGTAGAACGAGATGCCTGCTTGTTGCCTGGCATTTGTACTGCATCCTTCTCTGCCCATCCACTCAGTGCCCTGTTCCATAAAATCTCCACAGCAAGAGCTGCTTCACAGGACAGTGTCCTGCCTAGTGCCTTGGGCACAGATCTGGCATGATGCTGCAGAAGGCAGAACTCTGTCATTTACATCCTCAGCTACCGGGGAGCCACTGACGGCTTCCATTAACTTGAGGATGTCAAATTCTACATCTGCTAGTCTCTGTTCTAGTGCTGTGAAGAGACACCATGACAAAAACAACTCATAAAAGAAAGCATTTAATTGGGGTCTTGCTTATAGTTTCACAGGTCGACTTCGTTATCATCATGGCAGGAAGCAGACAGGCATGGATGGCACTGGAGCAGTAGCTGAGAGTTTTACATCCTGATTCAAAGGCAGCAGGCAGAGAGGGAGAGAGACTGGGCCTGGTGGGGCTTTTGAAATCTCAAATCATATGCAAGGTCTGGGGTTCCATTCCCAGCACCACACACACACACACACACACACACACACACACACACACAGGAGTGGGGTGGGGTTTTGAGTTCAGTTCCCAGCACTGCATAAATTAGATATGGTGGCACATGCCTGTAATCCCAGCACTTGGGAGATGGGTGAATGAGGATCAGAAATTCAAGATTATCCTTGGCTAGATAATGAGTTCAAGGCCAACCTGGTCTACTTGAGACCTCAAAACAAAACAAAAGACCGGATTCGGGAAATGAAGATTTTGGAAAATGCTTTCTGAGTTCTTAGAAATGGAAGAAAATAAAAATGTGGATTGTGTTCAGTTCATTGGCCAAATCCATCTTATTGTTAAATAAAACCCAACAGCAGGATTGGTTGTGTCTCTTCATGTGACCTGAAGTTTTTCTTTTTTGAGAACCCACTAAGTGAAGGGTGGTGCTGTCTCAAAACCAAAACAAATAAACAAAAAACCCAAGGCCTACAAAAAAGGGAAGAAAGAAAGGAAGGAAGGGAGAAAGAAAAATGAAAGAAAGAAAAAGAAAAAGCCCACCTTCCTCCATTAGTGGTGACTTGGAGGGCAGAGGCTATCATGACAAGTGATATGGACATGGATGAACATTCCTTAGAGTTCCAGGCCAGTCCTCAGGCTGCTCCAACCTTCAGGGAGGGGGCAATGCAACCCGCAGCCAGACTGCTGGCATAGATCCTCAGGGCGCTTGGGAAAGCAGGCCCTTTCCCGCCAGCAGAACCCAGCCACAGGAAGACTGACTCAAGTTGATCCTCTACAAATGGGAAGAATTTCCTCTTAAAAAACAGACTTTCCATGTCTGTGTCCACATTCCACCCACCCTTCAAAAGGCATGCCTTCCCTAAGTCTTCTGGGGTCATTCTTCTCCCACCCCTGAAATGGGGGTGGAACCCAGGGCCTCCCACATGCCAGGCAAGTGCTCCAACACCAAGCTGTATCCCTAGCCTATATTTGTGGTGACTTGGAGGGCAGAGGCTATCATGACAGTGATATGGACATGGATGAACATTCCTTAGAGTTCCAGCTGTATCCCTAGCCTATTTGACATAGGATCTCACTAAGTTGCCTAGGCTAGCCTTGAACTGGCTCTGTAGCCCAGGCAGTTGCAAGCTTGCTGTCCTCCTGACTGAGTCTCCCAAGTAGCTGGGGTCACAGATGTCCCCTCCATCCCGTGTTAACATCCCAGAGACCTTTATCTGTCCACTCTTGGGCTTTTACTGTCCTTACGTCTGGAAGCCATACCAAAGCTTCTGTTTCCCTTGGCTTTGTTTTATTTTATACAGCGTTTCCCAAGCTGGTCTCAAGTTTCCCAAGCTGGTCTCAAGTTCATGACGTAGCTGAGGATGACCTTGAATGTCTGATCCTCTCGCTTCCACCTCCATCCCCAATTCCTTCCAGTGTTGGGGTTACAAGTATGTGCCACCCCACCCAGGTTTGGTCTTCTCGGTCTGTTTCTGTCTCTGTGTCTCTCTGTCTTTCTAGAAATGGTCTTTGGTTGTGTAGACCAAGTTGGCCTCAAACTTGGTGATCCTCCTATCCTCCTGCCTGGAATTACAGAAATGCAACACTACATCCAGCTTCACCTGGAGGTCATTTGTGTCTGTGGTGTGCTGTGGTGTGTGCTGTGGTGTGGTGTGTGTGTGTGTGTGTGTGTGTGTGTGTGTGTGTGTGTGTGCATGGAGGCCAGAAGTTGACATCAGTGTCTTGCACTATCGTTCCTCACATCATCTTTACAGATGGTCAGTGTCCTTCACAAAATCCGGAGCTCATGGACTCAGTTAGACTGGCTGGCTAGTGAGACCCTGAGGTCCTCCTGTGTCCAGCCCCACCACCTTCCCCCAGCTCTAGAGTTACAGGCCTGCACAGCCACACCACTTTTAAAATCATCATTATTGCATTAGTTCTTAATTTTTGGTTTTTTGGGGGTGGGAAGGGGGACAAGGTTTCTCTGTGTAGCTCTGGCTGTCCTGGAACTTGCTCTGTAGACCAGGCTGGCTTCAAACTCACAGAAATCCACCTGCCTCTGCCTCCTCAGTGCTGGGATTAAAGGTGTGTGCCACCACCGCCTGCCTGTGGGAGTCAGTTTTAAGAATTCTTAGTCGGCAGCTTTTCTATTTCTCTTCCACTGTGTGGAACCGGGGCTCAGATCCAGGAGGTTCCACTCAGTGGCAAGAGCCTTCACCTGCTGAGCCATCTAGCCAGCCCTAATATCTTTTAACATAAACTCAAACAACACACAAACACACAAATATTCTTTTACACTCAAGCCTGGAAGTGACCAGAAGGCACTGAGTTTAATCAGTACAGCTCACCTAATTTCTTTTCTTTTTATTTAAAAATTAGATATCAAGCTGGGCAGTGGTGGTGCACACCTTTAATCCCAGCACTCGAGAGGCAGAGCCAGGTGGCTCTGTGAGTTCGGGGCCAGCCTGAGCTACAGAGTGAGTTCCAGGAAAGGCGCAAAGCTATACCAAAAACCTTGTCTCCAAAAACAAAAACAAAACAAAACAAAAAATTAGTTATCTAATTAATCAAAATTTTCATGTATGTCAAAAAATTTTTTTAATGTATTTACTTATTCTGGCGGGAAGGGGCTTGTGGCATGATGTGTGTGGCAGCCAGGGGGACTGCTGGCAGTAGCTGGTTCTCTCCTTCTACCATGTGGGGCCAACTCAGTCATCAGGTGTAGCCAGCACTGTTCCTCCTCAGCCACCTTTAGCCTTTGCTTTCCTTGTTTGTTGGCTCCTCCACATGCCCCGCCCACCACAGCTTCACCACTTCCTGCCAACACCTGCGGGTGTGCCGATTTATTCAATCAACACCTCAAGGGTCACTCCTGCTTCTCATTCCTCGCCACCCGGGATGGTGCTGTGGACTGTGCTGGGGGGTCAAGACTCTAGGCTCTGAATCCCACTGCCCACCGCTCCAGGCCCATGATGGTTGCCGCTGGTGGCTGTGGTCACATGCGTCAGCTTCTATGGAGGAAGCACACATCTCCCATCCTGCATTTTTCCTTCCAACCTCACCCGAGGCCTGGGTGCTTATCAGAGGCAAGGTCACCCCCTCTTAACCCTTCATGGATTCCCCTTGCTCTCATAAGCACAGCCCAAGACCTTTCTGGTCCTTGAGCCTCAAGCTTGGTCCTGCCCAGCTTCCCAACACTCCTTCTCCTGCCTGCCCCAGGTCCTTTACGTCTGCTGCTGCTTCTGCCTGCCTTGATTTTCCTTCCCCCTCTGCCTGGTCAGTGCTTCAGCTGGGTCAGTAGGACTGGGGAAGACTGTTGGCCGCCCTGGCCAGAGCCAATCTCCTTCCCGAAATGACTGTCCCACATCTGGGCCACCTGCTTCCTCCAGCTCTGTCGCTGGTCCAGTGTGTGTCCCCCGTAGCCACTTTTGAAGGAAACATTGAAGACGGGGCACACAGGACACGGAGGACAGGTCTGAAGTCCCTCTTCTGCCCAGGCTCTGCTTGGCTTCCGCTGAGGCATGCCCCTCAATCTGCCGGCCAGTAATTGGTAGTTCTCTCTGACTTCACCGTTGAACATCGTGGGGCCAGCAAGAACAGCTCCCCTTGGGTCCCAGGACAGCAGAGTCCTGCTCTGGGCCCACGCCACATCCTTCCCTAGCTGGGCCTCCTCTGCCTGTTGACTGAGTACTGTGAGCTGACCACTGTGTCTCAAGCATCCGGGTTTTCTCAAACTTGAGTTCTACCTATATTCATACTATTACTGTTTTATCTTTTTTTGTGAGGGAGGAGTTCAAGACAAGGTTTTTCTGTGCAGCCCTGGCTGTCCTGGAACTCACTTTGTAGACCAGGCTGGCCTCGAACTCAGAGATCCACCTGCTTCTGCCTCCCGAGTGCTGGGATTAAAGGTGTGTGCCACATACCTGGCTTCTTACCATTTTTATTTAAAGGACTTTAAGCAATTATTTTTATCTTTGAAAAGGAAAGTTCTAAAAATGAGAAAAATTTAATGATTCATTTTATGTACATGGTGTTTTGCCTACATGTATGTCTGTGCACCAAGTGCGTGTGCATGGTGACCATGGAGACCAGAAGAGGATGTTAGAATCATCTAGAAGTGAAGTTACAGATGGTTGTGAGCTGGCCATGCAGGTGCTGGGAATTGAACCTGGGTCCTCTGGAAGAGCAGTGAGTGTTCTTAACCACTGGGCCATCTCTCCAGCCCCTTGTTTCTTTTCTTTTCCTCCCTCCCTCCCTCCCTTCCCTCCTTCCTTCCATCCTTCCCTCTTTCCCTCCCCCCCTCTTTCCTTCTTTCTTTTTGACACAGGATCTTGAGATGTAAGCCCAGGGTGGCCACAAACTCTCAGCCATCCTCCTGCCTTAACTTCCTGAGTGCTGGAATTATAGGCAGGTGTTGCCACACCTGCCCAGGAAAGCTAGGGCATGTGTAAGCCCATGTGCACCACTTGGCACTGGATCCTGCATCTGGGCTAGGCCAGCCTGCTCTTGGTCTGGTGGAGGGCCGCACCCTCCAGGAAACCCTCTCTTTAAACACTAAGTGCATGCCCAGTGTTGAGCCAGGTCTCCTGGGGCCATCAGGGTCCTCTCTCGGAGGAGCAGGGACCACGTGTGTGACTAAATTTCTGTGTGCCAATGCACATCTGTGCATCTACCCCAGTGGGAGTTGAGTGACTGTACACAAGGCAGCACCCACTGTCACCCTTCCTGCTTGGCCCCAGACGGGGTCAGTCACGTGATAACCAGGCCAAGATCTGCTTTGTTTCACAGCTGGAGCTGCAGAGTGAGAAAAACCAAGGAGGGACTTCCATCCCCCCCAGATACCCTGAAAGTCCGCAGGCCAGAGGGAGCTCTGGCTGGTGACTGAGCCACCCAGGGAGGGACTTGGTTCCCAAATGGTCTTGTCAACTGCTTGGGGAACAGGGCATTTGATGGGGACTCCCTCCAGCCTCTTTCGGCTTCTGTAAGGGACTTGAAGCATTCCTGGGTCAGGTTCTGGTCCTCCAGCAACTGTACGGTGGGTATGATTCATGATCACTATCATCTCATTTTTGCAGATGAAGAAGGGCACAGAGAGGCTAAATCTGCCAGGGTCGCACAGCTGACGAGAGATTTTCGTGGCCAGCTCATTGCCAGAAATCAGAAACGAGGAGAGGGGTCTGTAGAAGGGAGCTACTCTTTCAGTTTTGGGTTTTGATAGGGTTTCTCTGTGTAGCTCTGGCTGTCCTGGAACTCACTCTGTAGACCAGGCTGGCCTCGAACTCATAAAGATCCACCTGTGTCTGCCTCCTGAGTGCTGGGATTTACAAGCATGCTCCACCATGCCCAGCGCTTCATCCATATCTATGATCCCAGAAGAGTTGGAGTCCTCCTACCATCCTTGGTCTGTTTCTGAAACCTCAGGTCTACTCCCAGTTGGGCTGGGGCTTGCTCAGGGTCACTCCACAAATAATAAATCAAAGGAGGTGGATTTGTTTGCCCTAAATCACACCTTTGTCCTCAGATCCTCCCATGACTTTTGAGTGGAGAAACCTGATATTCAGGGAAGTTGAATAAGTCGCCTAGGGCCACAGTGAGGAGGCCAGTGGATACAGAAGCATGTGCTCTTAGCCACTGGGGAAAGGAGGCTTGGACCCAGCCCCATTCCCGCCCTGACCTGAAGCTCTTCCTCTTGGCCAGCTCCGTCTCCCAGTCATTCTCCTCATCCTCCTGCCTCTGCATCTCTGCAGAGGGTGGGGCACAGAAATTGCCCAGCTGCTGAGGGGAAACTGAGGACACAGCTGTGGAACTTGGTAGCAGATCCACTTGCTGATTTCCTGGTCAGAAACTTGTGCCCCTTAATGCAGCGAGGCTGAAGATCTCCGCTGCCTTTGATCAGTAATGAACCCTGTCCAAGAATCCCAACAGTGGTTTTTTGTTTTATTTTGTTTTGTTTTTTGCTTGTTTGTTTTGTTTTTGTTTCTTGAAACAGGGCCTCACTCTTTAACTCATAGCAATCCTCCTGCTTCAGCTTCTGAAGTGCTGAGATGCTACAAGTGTATTTCACCATGCCCAGCTCCAATGCAAGTTTGAGGCATGTCTCAAGTCACTCAGGCTGGCTTCACGTGAGCTATGTAGCTGAGGATGGCCTTGAACTCCGGCTCCTCCTGCTTCCACCTCCCACACACTAGGATTTCAGGTATGTGCCATCACACTGGGTTTATGTAGTGCTGGGATGGAGCTCTGGACAAGGAGCATCCCAGGCAAGCACTCTCCCACCAGAGCAGCACCTCCAGCCCCTTAATGCAATTTCTTTGGCTTTTCTTCAAGCCCATGAAGGGTACATATCTATTTCACAAGCAGGCATTAAAATGTTCCAGGTCAAGTCAGGCGTTGGTGGCACACGCCTTTAATCTCAGCACTCGGGAAGCAGAGGCAGGCGGATCTCTGTGAGTTCAAAGCCAGCCTGGGCTACAGAGTGAGTTCCAGGAAAGGCTCCAAAGCTACACAGAGAAACTCAAAACAACAACAACAAAAGGTTCCAGGTCCCCAACACTAAGTCCACTGAGGAGGCCAGGCTGGGGGTTCCCCAAGGCCAGGCTCCACGGACTCTCCCTGCCTCTGTCCTCTCCAGTGACGTCATCTAATTAGCTGATTCCCCAGGTTGAGTCCTTCACTCAGCTGGAAACTGCAGGAAGATTCTGGAAATGAGAGGGCAGCTCCTCAAAGTAGGTTACTTTCTCTAGAATCGCTGAGGATGGACATCATCTTCCAGCAGAACTGAAGGTCCTGGCAACTTTTGCATGCCACTAGCAGGGACAGCAGCAGGGCTACCTAGCTGACCATCTTCGGACAGCGGGGCTGAAAAGCACAGGCAGATTCCAAGGAGCTGGTCACTGATGGGACAGACAGCATCTGAGCAACAGGGTGGGATGTTTCCTGGGACTCACCTTGCCTAGTGGGGGGCAGCCTCAGGGGTTGGCTGTTGGTGGGATATCGGTGAAGGCAGTGTAAAGCTAACTGTGTGTTGCAAGAAGCACCCAGAACCACATGGTGATGGCGACAGTCATGTGTCAGCGGCCATGGATGGAAAGGGTCAGTGAACACTCTACAAACCACTGGAACTGTTGTAGAGAAGATAATATTTTTTTTTGTTGTTGTTGTTGTTTTGAGACAAGGTTTTTCTGTGTAATTCTGGCTCTCCTAGGATTCACTCTGTAGACCAGGCTGGCTTCAAACTCAGATATCCTCCTGTCTCTGCTTCCTGGGTACTGGGACACCACGGTCCAGCCAAAGGAAGATATTCTAAAGAGACATTCACCCTCTTTAATTGACCATCAGACTACTAAGACAGTGTGCTCCAAGAAGCTGGAATCTACCCTACCCCCTGAAACCTCATGTTCGGAGAACGGAAGGCTGAAGTCTCTCTCTCTCTCTCTCTCTCTGTTTTCTCTCTCTCTTTTTGTTTTTTTGTATTTATTTATTTATTTATTTATTTATTTATTTATTTATTTATACAGAAGAGGGCACCAGATCTCATTACAGATGGTTGTGAGCCACCATGTGGGTGCTGGGAATTGAACTCAGGACCTCTGGAAGAGCAGTCGGTGCTCTTAACCTCTGAGCCATCTCTCCAGCGCCCCTCTTTTTGTTTTTTTGAGACAGGGTTTCTCTGTGTAGCTTTGCGCCTTTCCTGGAACTCGCTTTGGAGACCAGGCTGGCCTCGAACTCCAGAGATCCGCCTGCCTCTGCCTCCCGAGTGCTGGGATTAAAGGTGTGCGCCATCACCGCCCGGCTGAAGTCTCTTGACAACCAGAAGGGAACTTGTTTCCAAAAAAGGATTTCACACAATTGTCAGGTCACTTTGCAGGAGAAGCTAGAGCCAAGACAACGACAGTCTGTGATGAGTCACAGACACAGACAGACCACACCTTGACCAGGACAGTTTAGCTGTGCTTGCCTCTTGCCCTCTTACGTAAACCTAAACTTCATGCGACCCTGAATACAGACTTCCTCGTGTGGCTACATTGAAGAAATCACCTCTCTCTGCTTCTCACCATTATCCTGTCTCTTTAAATGGCCTATGGAAGACAGGTGGTGGAATCTGGCCAGGCTCTCACCCTAACATCTCCAGTAACATCACTGGTCCCCAGTATAGCAGGCCCATACAAACCTGCATTGGAGTCCTGGCTCAGCCTTACTTTTGAACACTGGCTCCTAGATTTCTGCAGGGGTGTCTCTTTGCCTTACCTTAGACCTCTCTGGCCCCCTGGCTGGCTGTGCTCTCTCTTGAACTCTGCTCCTGGTAAGTGTGATGGACACAGGGCAGCGCCTCCTAAAGAGCAGCCAGAATCCCAGAGTGGGGGCAGAGGAAGCCTGGCCCTCACCAGGAACTATGCAGATGGCAGCCCTGTGCTTACTCAGAGGAGGCTAGTGATGTTTGCTGGGATGGTAGCTGAGCAGGCTATACCCTGCCCAGTCCTCTTGGTGTCTGACTTCCATACAGACAGCAAGACTGGAGGTTAGACTATTAGGAGGTGACTGGGAGAGTGACAGAGGCAGAGGAATTACTCTGGTGAGGAGGAGAAACACATCTCTCCACCCCGGCCACTTAGAGATGAGAAAGATATGGTTCTCACTCTGAACCATCACCCAAACTGGGTGGCCCTTGCCTTCCACTGCTTCCCACTGTTTTATCGAACCCTCAAAACAAGGTTGCCTCACTGTCCCCGATAAATGGAAGAGGAGGAGGCTCCCAGGTGTGAGAAATTTGCTTTGTGACACTCAGCCTGGACCCAGAGCGGCTGCCTGGTCCCTTCCTCTCTGCTGCTGGCCAAGGCTTCTGTCTCCAACCTTGGTCCCCTCAGTTAGGGTGGGAAATGGGAGTCGCAGGTCACAGACACAGGAGTTCGAGCACTGTAAGACTGTCGGGGGTGGGGGTGGGGTGGGGGGGTGGTAGTGGTGGCGGTGGTGGTGCACGCCTTTAATCCCAGCACTCGGGAGGCAGAGGCAGGCAGATCTCTGTGAGTGAGTTCCAGGAATGTCTCAAAGCTACACAGGGAAACCCTGTCTCGAAAAACAAAACAAAAAACAAACAAACAAAAAGACTGTCAGTGGCTGAAGAGTTATGAACAGGGGACCCAGAAACATCTGTGATGTGTGTATCCTTCACCCCTGGGAGCACTGAATCCGCCAGGCTGCCAGGGCCCAGGTTCCTCGGAGAACAGTGGGGGAGGAGTGTAAGGACCATGCCGTCTTCCATGAGGAAGTGCCATTAGCTTCCATCTTACAGATGAGGGACCGGAAATAGGGCTTGACTCTGAGGGTTATGGGTGGGGCATGGATGGATGGACAGACAGATAACAGCCTCCCCCTCACGTTCTCTTCTCTGCTGGGCTACAGACGCCTCTGAGGGGTTGCCTCCACCCCATGAAGATGCCCCAGGCCAACTGACCTCCATTCTCACCTTTCTGTGAGGTCATTCTGGGTGGTTCTGGGAGCGGCCGTGGTGCTAAGAGGTGGAGAGACTGGATCTGGTCAAGCTGACCTTTTCTCTCTCTTTTTAAGCTCACAGGCTCACAGAGGCTCACAGTAAGAAGAGAGCAGACGCAGAAGGTGAGCCCAGGCCTCCGAGCTTTTTTTCCTCACCTTTTACGCTCTGACCTACAAAGGACAGGAGTCCTGTGGAGAACAGGCCAGAGGCAAGGGAGAATAAATGGTGAACGTGTGTATGAATGAAATGAATGAATGAATGAATGAACGCAGTTCCCCTCAGAGCAGCGAGAGATAGGGCTGCTTTTTAAAAGATCAGCCAGGAAGGGGCTTAGCCCCTCTGAAACTCCCCTCTTAGCCTGAGAAATTGCTCATCAGCTTCCCCAGGGAATTGGGTGCCACCTAGAGGACACTAGGGGCCCAGCAACCATGTCACCTGAAGAGGGGGCCCACCCCACTGCTCCTGAGCTTTCTCTATACCCTCCCTTTACCATGTTTCCATCCTCTCTATTTCCTTTTCTTTAAAAATACAGACAAGGGCAAGATGGGAGCTGGGGGCCGGCCTCTAAGTCTCAGGAAGAGGCTTGGGGCTCAGGCAGATGGGCGTGGGGGCAGGGCGTGGAGACTGCAGGGTCTGCCAGGGGTCTTGGAGAAGGGGATCCTTCCCGGTTGGGGTAGAAGGGCACCTGCCCGGGGTCCAGAACCTGGGCCCAAGTTGGGCAGGTCTTCCCCGGAGTGGCTGGTGCCCAGGGATCGCTGGTGGGAATGCAAGCTTGTACAACCACTTTGGAAATCAATATGGCGATTTCTTAGAAAATTGGGAATCCATCTCCCCCAAGATCCAGCTATACCACTCTTGGGCATATACCCAAGGAATGCTCAACCACACCACAAGAGCACTTGTTCAGCTATGTTCATATCAGCGTTGTTTGTAATAGCCAGAACATGGAAACAACCTAGATGCCCTTCAACTGAAGAATGGATAAACAAAATGTGGTACATATACACAATGGAATACTACTCAGCAGAGAAAAACAATGACATCATGAGGTTTGCAGACAAATGGATGGATCTAGAAAAAATCATCCTGAGTGAGGTATCCCAGACTCAGAAAGACAAACATGGTATGTACTCACTCATAACAGGATACTAGATGTGGAACAAGGATGACTGGACTGCTACTCACATCACCAGGCAGGCTACCTGGAAAACAGGACCCCAAGAAAGACACAGGGATCGCCCAACGACAGAGAAATGGAATGAGATCTACATGAACAGCCTGGACAGGAGTGGGGGTAGTGAAGGGCGAGGGTCGAGGGAAAGAGAGCTTGGGTGAGTGGGAGATCCCAGCTGGATCAAAAACAGAGAGGGAGAACAAGGAATAGGAGACCATGGTAAATGAAGACCACATGAGAATAGGAAGAAACAAAGTGCTAGAGAGGCCCACAGAAATCCACAAAGATACCCCCACAACAGACTGCTGGCAATGGTCGAGCGACAATCCGAACTGACCTACTCTGGTGATGGGATGGCCAAACACCCTAATTGTCGTGCTAGAAACCTCATCCAACTACTGATGGACCTGGAGGCAGAGATCCATGACTAGGCCCCAGGTGGATCTCTGGGAGTCCAATTAGCGAGAATGAGGAGGGTTTATATGAGAGAGAATTGTTGAGACCAAGGTCGGATAAAGCACAGAGACAAATAGCCAAACAAACGGAAACACATGAAATATGAACCAATGGCTGAGGGGTCACCAACTGGATCAGGCCCTCTGAGTGGGTGAGACAGTTGATTGGCCTGATCTGTTTGGGAGGCATCCAGGCAGTGGGACCGGGTCCTGTGCTCATTGCATGAGTTGGCTGTTTGAAACCTGGGGCCTATGCAGGGTCCCTTGGCTCAGCATGGGAGGAGGGGACTGGACCTACCTGGACTGAGTCCACCAGGTTGATCTCAGTCTGTGGGGAAGGCTTTGCCCTGGAGGAGATTGGAATGGGGGGCGGGCTGGGGGGAAGGTGAGGGGGGAGAACAAGGGAATCTGTGGCTGATATGTAGAACTGAATTGTATTGCAAAATAAAAATTAAAAAAAAAATAAAATAAAATAAAAAATAAAAAAAAAAAATAAATAAAATAAAAATAAAAATACAGACAAGGGCCAGATGGGGTGACACATCCCTTTAGTCCCAATCCCAGAGGCAATCAGAGGCAAGTGGATCTCTGTGAGTTCGAAGCCAGCCAGGGCTACATAGTGAGACCCTCTTGCAAAAACAAACAAACAAACAAACAAAACTGTAGACTAGGGTTGTGGTGTGGCTCAGGGGATACAAGTGCTTGTTGTGAAACACAAGGGACTGAGTTGGGATCCTCGTAACCTACTTTAAAAAACTGGCATTGCCCAAAGCACCACCTGTTAACTCCAGAGCTGTACAGAGTAGAGACACAAGGATCTGCGAGGGCTCACTGGGGGGGTGGGGAGGTCAGCCTAGCCAAAAAGGTCTAGTTCCAGGTTGAGGGAAAGACCCTGCCTTCAGGGAACAAGGTGGGGTGTGATAGAGCAGGATGCCCAGTACCCTTCTTTGGCTTCTGCAGAACCTCATGTGTGCACGTGCCCAATGGTGTGCACACATAAGTCACACGCATGCACAAACATACACATGTGGGTAGGAAATGGAGTGTGGCTTGATGTCAGAGCGCTTGCCTAACAGGCTGGATCAGGTCCTTATTCCATCCTCACGAGGTCCGTGAACACCTATACATATATGTTACACACACGCACCCTTCAAAAGGTCAGAGGATGTCTGAACACTGATTTCCTGCTGAAGAGACCGCAGAGGTCCTCCATGCTGGACGTGCACCGAAGTTAGCTTCTAGTGGGTGATGGTTTAGGGTCTGCAGGAGACTGACCTCACTTCTGGGGGCTGAATCAAGCTATTTGGTGAGATGGAGAGTCTCGTCAACTTACATCCAAATGATTGCAGGAGAGAGAGGAGACGCTAATGCACTTACAAGCTGCCTGTCAATTGAAGATGGCTCCAACATTTCAAAAGCATGTGGCATTAAAAATAAGTAAAGTGCGGGCAGCGGTGGTGGCGCATGTCTTTAGTCCCAGCACTTGGGAGGCAGAGCCAGGCGGATCTCTGTGAGTTCGAGGTCAGCCTGGTCTATAGAGTGAGATCCAGGACAGGCACCAAAACTACACAGAGAAACCCTGTCTCGAAAAACCAAAAAAAAAAAAAAAAAAAAAAAAAGTGAAGTGGGAATAGCTTGGGGCAGTACTTGCCTAGCATGTTCAAGGCTCAATTTCCACCCCCCAACTGGGGGGGGGGGCTCATTTTAAGGCCCGATAGTGACAATACCTATAATTATAGCACCTGGGAGAATGAGGCTGGGGAATTATGAGCTCCAGGATAGCCCGAACTACATAAATGACTGCCTTAAAAAGGAAGTAAATACATTTTTTACACTTTTATTTATTTATTTAGTTAGTATGAGGGCTGGAGAGATGGCTCAGCCATAAAGAGCACTAGCTGCTTTTACAGAGGAAGCAGGTTCAATTTCCAGCACCCATATGGTAGCTCACAACTGTCTGTAACTCCTATTCCAGGGGATTCCATGCCCCTCTTGTGACCTTTGAGGGCACCAGGTATGCATGTGGTATGCAGACATACGTGCAAGCAAAGCACTCATACACACAAAATCAAACTAAATAAATAAGACTAACTGAAGAAATCTATTTATTTAGTGTGCATGCATGTTGGGGGCGGAGCTGAGAGAACAACTCTCGGGAGTCAGTTCTCTCCTTCTACCATGTAAGTTTAGGGGATAGAACTCAGGTCTCCAGGCTAGGCAGCAAGCACCTTTACCCGCCCAGCCATCTTGATGGTCCCGTAAGTAAATGAAATTCGTGAATGAATTTATTACAGGGTACAATATAGACAATACCTCCTTCAGAATGAAACTACAATGAAATGGAATTCTGGGCTCATGAACCCCGTTTTGAAGCTGGATGTTCTCTCCGAGTGCTTGGTCTGTGGAGTAGGTACCAGCATCCTTAATCCCACATGCATAAACCAAACTGAGGCCTGCCCATGGTGGCCAAAACTGCAGCCTGTGGTCTGAGTGTCTCACCGTGATGCCTTCCCTCGGCCCAGTCAGTCTGCATCCCACACTCTCCTTTCGTCCTTTCTGCTAGTTAAATACTCCAGTCGCCATGACTAGGCTTTGATGCTCAAGCTTACTCCATCTCTACTGTTTGCCCTGGGCGTTCCTAAGTGTAAGATCCAAACTTCTCTAGGCCCATCATTGATGCATGCAAGGAATGAGGGGACCTTCAGGGTCTCCGCGCAGCTGGGCTGCACCTACCCTGCTGTGCAGAGCAGAAACTGGCCTCACCCCAGGGACACTCAGCTAGGTGTTTAAAAACCGAAAAACAACTACATATGCAGTAAGAGATGACTGAGGCCTGTTGGGGCAGGATGCTGAGACAGGAGAATGGCTTTGAAGCCTGTAAGAAGTAGACTCCCCAGGCCTGAGTGAGAAACACCAGCAGGGATTAAAGGCGTGCGCCACCACCACTGCCCCGCTAGGAACAAATTTTAAATTAGCATAAAATTATCTTTCCAAATAATTCCACAGTGATGTAAATAAAGCAGGTTAATTGCTTTTTGTTTAAGACAGGGCACCTTGTATCCTAGTGGCATAGGTACGTAACTAAGCATAACCTAGAACTTCTGACCCTCCTGTTTCTTCCAGAGTGTTGAGGTCACAGGTATAAACCACCATGCCAGGTTAAGGGAGTGTCGGGCATGAGCCCCGGGCTTTGTTCATGCTAAGCAAGCTCTCTACCCACTGAGCTACATCCCCAGGCCCCAGGCCCCACATGGGTTACTTTATCAGAGCAAATTCAGAATAAAAGTATTTAAATGAAAAAGAAGAAGAAGAAGAAGAAGAAGAAGAAGAAGAAGAAGAAGAAGAAGAAGAAGAAGAAGAGCGCCAGCAGTAAGGAACGCCAGGGACCCATCACCCAAAGGCTTCTGGGAAAGATTGGAGGGCTGATGGAAGGGTGTGCAGGGCAGGACGTGGGGTCCAGAGGGCCTCTCCAGCCATTTTTGAGCAGTGCGATCTTGATCCCTCCACAAAGGAAGTGGCTGTGATTTACATTTTTAAAAGTGTTCTGGCAGGCTGGGGAGGATCAGAGGGCCAAGAGTGGAAGCAGATGGGTCCTTATCTCTCCTTCCCCACTTTCTGGGCCAGCTAGGTCTTATCTTGCTTTCTAGAGAGCTCCTTGAGGCCAGGGAGGATGCCTGTCTCAGAGGTTGCAGAGCCCAGGCCAAGCCTGACTGTGGATAGGGTGCTGTGTCTCCAGGCCCAGCCTCCCATCCCAGGAGAAAGTCTGGGACACATTCCGCTCTCTCTTGCCTCCCACCTTCCCTACCCCGCCTCACTCCCTGGCCCCGGCACCAGGGAATGTTTGACAGAGGCACGTGTTCCCCAAACACAACTTGAAGCATGGCTTCAGGAGAAACACGCAAACAGACTCCTGCCGAGCATCCATCAGGAGAGACACAAGCTCCATAAACAAAGGCACAATCCGTCTCCTGCTCTTCCATGCAGGCATTTTCCCTGTGAACACGGCAGCCCCCAGTCCCAGCCTGGCCATGTAGGACCAGAGCCCCCAGTAGAGTTTCCAGGACTCTAGGCCCTTGCTCACAGATGAGAAAACAGATTCAAGCTGGGCTTGCTAGTGCATACCTATACTCCCAATGTGGGGGAGGCTGAAGCAGGAGGATGGCTGCAAGTTTGAGAACAGCTTAGGCTACATAGTGAATTCCAGGAGAGCCCAAGCTACAGAGGGAGACCTTGAAGGGACACACACACACACACACACACACACACACACACACACACACACACAGAGAGAGAGAGAGAGAGAGAGAGAGAGAGAGAGAGAGAGAGAGAGAGAGAGAGAGAGAAAGGATCACACAACACAGCCATGCTACCAGTCAAGCTATTGTGGCCAGCAGACTACATTCCAACACTGTACTTACAACTCAACTAATAAAAAATAGCACCATCTTGCTGGGCAGTGGTGGCACATGCCTTTAGTCCCAGCACTCAGGAGGCAGAGCCAGGCAGATCTCTGTGAGTTCAAGGCCAGCCTGGTCTACAGAGCAACATCCAGGACAGGCACTAAAACTGCACAGAGAAACCCTGTCTCAAAAAACAAAAAAACAAAAACAAAAAAAAAACCCCACCATCTCAAGCTAGGTATGGAGCTACACTTGGCACTTGGGAGTTTGCGGCTGGGAGATCATGAGTTCAAGCCAACCGGGATGACACGGTGAGCCCTTGTTTCAAAAAAAAATCACAGGTGACTAGAGAGATGGCTCAGTAGGTAAGAGCATTTGCTTTGAAAACATGAGGGACCAGAGTTCAGATCCCAGTGTCCTTGTAATAAGCCAGGCTTTGAGCATGCATGAGCGCGCAATTGTGTACACACACAAATAAGAAAAAAAATAAGGTAGGGCATAGTGGCGCAGGCCTTTACCCCCAGCACTCAGGAGACAGAGGCAGGCAGATCTCTGTGAGTTTCAGGCCAGCCTGGCCTACAGAGTGAGATCATGTCTCAAACAACCATGACAAAGCAAATGAGTAAGTCCTTTAAAAATGAAAGTTAACATGAAAGAGCAACAAAAATTTAAATTTAAAAACCACACACAAAAGATGGTAAACAGCACACATTTTGTCCAAAGCGTTTTGCCTAGATAGACACCATCTGTGGGGGAAGGTATTTATCCTCCCATTTTTTAGGTGGGGAACTTCAGATACAGGGAGCAAGACCAGGCGACTGTCTAAGTCCTGCTGAGATGCAGGGAAGGCAGGACATGAAGGGCAGGGGCAGCCCAGAGAGGGCCTGGTTCTGTGTTCTGCTAGGTTCTACCTGAGTGCTCCAGTTTCCAGCATCCTGCAGGCTGGTCCCTACTCCTAACTTCTGTCTCCAAGGACACCAAGGCTCAGGGAAGGCAACTGCCCCGGCATGCTCTGTGAAAGGTGGAGGCTTGGAGCCTGCCTTGTGGGGACAAAGCCCCCGCCTGGCTGTGTGGGTTGCATCAGTTCATAGCTGCCTCAGTTTCCCCATGGGCTCAGTGGAATGACTGTTACAGCCCTACCCCTTACAACCCCCTCCTAGTGGTGGGGGTAGAGGATGGGATAGGATTCCTATGCCCTGAACAGAATCAGTGGAATGTCATGCAGACTGGTTCTGGGTTTAAAGCCCCAGGGGTGATGCTGGGCCTGGCCTCCTCCATGGGGAGACCCCCCACCTCGGGCTCCAGCCCAAATTGCCAGACACAAGTTTGAGAGGACCACCACCACCCCTCCAGGCAGGGTGACCAGGAGCCAGCCGGCTGGCCATTTGTCCACAGATGGGTGTGCAGATAACAGGCGTCTGGAGATAAGGCAAGGGGAAGAGAGCCAGGCTGAGCCAGCCATGCAGAAGCCTAAGCTGGGGTAGTACAGGCGCCTGCAGAGTGCTACCTCCCAGCCTTGGGGCCAGCCCACAGCTCTCTCTGCCACACTTCCACAGGCCTGCTCTCCTTCCCTCTCCCGCACTTCCTGCCTTTGCCAAAATGAATAAAGCCAACGAACTAACAGGGGTTGGGGAGAGGCTCGCAGAGGATCCTGGGCTAGTAGTACTGGAGCTGGCTTAGCAGCCAGCCTATGACGTCCCTGCCCCGAGTCCAGCCTCAGGATGTTCAGCTGCACGGTAAGACAGAGACTCTGACTGTGTCCCCTCTGCTGACGGAAACCGCAAAGGTGGAAACGTTAGGTCACAGCTAGAAGCCAGTGTCTCTGGGATCCCAATTTAGGCAGTCTGGCCTCGGGGGTGGCCTCTCTACTGCTTCAAATGTCACCTATGATATTATTACAGGAAAAAAAAAAAACAAAAAACAAAAAACAAAAAACAAAAAACAAACCAGCTGAGCCTATTTGATTTTTTCTTCTTCTTTGTTTTGTTTTTGAGATAGTGTCTCACACGGCCCATACTGGCTTCAAACTTACTAGGTAGGCAGGATGACCTTGAACTTCTGTTCTTCCTCCCTGTACCTACAGAGTGCAGGGATTACAAGTACGCACCCCCCACGGGGTTCATGCCGTGCTAGGGATTGAACCTAGGACCGCCTGCATATTAGGTGAATGCTCTACCAACTGAGCTGCTCCCCCCAGCCCCCATATACTTCCATGTATGTTTACTTCATGTTTGGGAACATAGACAATCACATTTCAGTCCATGTCAGATCACAGATAGGAGATTACGTCTTCTGGTGACGTGGCTGTCATGGAAGGTCATGCCTCTGTCTGGGGAGTAAGGAGATTGATGGCTCCTTGACACATTTCTCACAAGGCTCCCTGTCAGGAGACACGGGATTATAGTGACAGCATTGGGTAGGAGAGCTGAGCTGCTCTCTCATGCTCAAGCTGCGATCACCAAAAAAACGTCTCCAGGCTTGGTCCAATATTCAAGGCAGCCGTTGCCCTGGAGGGTACCGCTAAGAGGGGTGTTCCTTGCTTAGGTCCGTGTGCAGACATGGCTTGTTGAAATCAGAGGAGCCATCGATAAAGATGGAGTGTGAAGAGTCAAAGTGATGGACGGATGGGTTGAGGAAGGACAGAAACGGTGGATGTACGATGATTGAGGGAACCAGATTAAAAAAAAAAAGAGAGAGAGAGAGAGCATGAGCTGGATATGGTGGCACACTCCTTTTATCCCAGCACTCGAGGGGCAGAGACAGGTGAATCTATGGATTTGGGACCAGCCTGTTCTCCATAGTGAGTTCCAGGCAAGTCAGGGCTACATCGCGAGACCCTGTCTCCAAACTACAACAAAAGCAGAGGCTGAGTGGGGTGTCGCTCACCTGTCATCCCAACACTGGGAGAAGAGGCAGGAGGATCGGAAATTCAAGGTTAGACCAGGCGTCGTGGCCCACGCCTTTAATCCCAGCGCTCAGGAGGCAGAGGCAGGCAGATCTCTAAATTTGAGGCCAGCCTGGTCAACAGAGTGAGTTCCAGGATTACACGGGCGACACAGAGAAACCTGGTCTCCAAAACAAAACAAACAAACAAACAAAACAAAACAAAATAGAACCTAAAGCAAAACAAAAAAAGAAAAGAAAAAAATGAAGAGAAAGAAAAAGAAATTTAAGGCTATCCTCAGATAATAGGGAGTTTGAGACCAACTTGGGATACGTAAGACCCTGAGTAAAAAGATAAAGAGTTGGGAAGAAAAACATCGGAGTCTGGAGAATGTGGGAATGCACTGAGACCATTAGTCAACAACACCTCCCCGTCCCCCCGCCCCTCGTTTTACAGGAAAGGAGAGAGGTCTGCAGAGGACAGGGGCTTGTCTGAGCTCATAAACACACCAAATCAAGGCAAGATGGAAGGCTCAGGCACTGGCTTCAGCCCAAGGCTCTGGACTCAGGAATGTGAAGAAGGAAGGCAGGGGCCGGCCATTCTGGGAAACCTTCTTTGCTCTTGCAGATGGCATTCTGGGGCTTGAGAGCAGGTTACTGTTCAGCCTGATGCCTTTAGATGAAGTCTGGAACACTCTGCAGACAAGGGACCCCTAGGTGACTTGGTCTATGGTGCTCTCGGTATAGTGGGTCTGCATTCACCCTACGATGAGGACCAGGAGAGAAGCATGGGAATGCTTACAGAGTCAGAGATAGGGTGCTGAGCTATGAGATGGGGGCACCAGGGTTGATGAGAATGAGGTAACCCAACAGCAGAGTGGCCATGGCTTTGAGGAGACCCATCCCCCAAGATGGCCGTAGTGAGGGTGACAATTCTTCTTCACAGAATACTGACTATGCACCTAAGGTCCTACAGTGTGTCCACAGAGTAGAGGATCCAAAGCTGAGTCCAGCTGGTGCCACACACTGCATACCTAACCATGATGCCTCCCCCGCCCCCACGCCCTGTCCCAAGCCGTGGCCCACAGAACAGCCATTAACCTTGACATGCCGACAGCTTTTACTGTTCGTTTTTAATTTTTGTGTTTTTGACAGCTTCAGATAGCTATATGATCGATTTTGGTAATTTTCACCCCCCTTCTCCTCCCTCCCTTTCCCAGTAGAATCCTCACCAAATTCTTTTTTATTCTTGCCTGAGCACAGGTTGGAATTACGGGAGCACAGGCGATTAACAATCCCCACCCCGACACTGCTGATCGCCAAGAGTCCCTCAGGGAGGGTGCAGCCTCATGAGTGCCTCCCTACCCATGATGCAAAGTGGACAAGTGAGTGGGCCCAGTCTGTGCAGTGAACCATAGCTACGGTGAGCGCAATGGCCAAGTCATGTCCAGAAGACATCTTTTTGCAGCTCATCTCTTTTACCTTGTTTTTACATTCTTTCTGCAGATTCCCCCTACCACCACCACCCCGACCCCGGGCCTTTTTTTTTTTTTTTTCATGTTATTTAATTGAGCCTTGGAGGGGATGATAATAGCTGTCCCACGTATGGCCAAGTAGTTCACCATTACTTATTCTCAGCTCTTACCAGTTGTAATTTCTGTATTAATCACTGCTCAATTTAGTAAGACACTTTCCTGATGAAAGCTGAGCATAGAACTAATCTCAAACAGTGGCTTGTAGCTGGGACTGACAGGATTCCCCCCCCCCCCCCGCCCCCCGCCAGAAAGGGTTTCTCTGTGTAGCTCAAGCTGGCCTCAAACTCACAGAGATCCACCTGCCTCTGCCTCCCGAGTGCTGGGACTAAAGGCATGCACCACCACTGCCCGGCTGTGACAGAAAAGATTTTTTTTTTTGCGCTCCCAAATTTAATAAGGAAGTAAATAAGCAATAAATATCAATTGAAAATAAACCAGCTGATAATAGAAAATAAATAAATAAACAAACAAACAAATAAATAAATAAATAAGAAGTACCCAGAACAAGTGACCCTGTGTGGCCAGGTGGTCGAGACATACAGTAATTGAAAGAGATGGAGGGAACTAGGAAGACAGGCAATTTATTTAATTTTTTACTGATAAAATGCACAGAACCAGACATGTATCATTTCTCCACAAGAATGTGAAGGAGTCTAACAGTGTGAATTTCATTCACAATGGCCAGTAGGCATGACCACCACCTTCTTCATTCACAATGGCCAGTAGGCATGACCACCACCTTCTTCATTCACAATGGCCAGTAGGCATGACCACCACCTTCTTCATTCACAATGGCCAGTAGGCATCACCACCGTCTTCTTCATTCACAATGGCCAGTAGGCATCATCACCGTCTTCTTCATTCACAATGGCCAGTAGGCATGACCACCATCTTCTTCAGGATGTGCCCATCAGGACATTCCCTCAAATGGAATCTGTAGGCACACTGTTTGGAGTATAGACACACACTTATACCCACAGACACTCACAGTGTGTATACACAAGCACATATGGACACGTACAAACATACATCGACACATCACACACACTGATGCACACAGA